>NC_041385.1:655902330-655914316 GCF_002162155.2 Triticum dicoccoides
CGAGTCCTCCGCCGCCCGGCCGCCCGCTCCCGTGTCCCGCCGCCGCAGCCGGCCGCGCCCGCCGTCCGCCGCCGCCTCGCCGTCCGACCGCCTCCCGCGGCTCGCCGCCAGCCGCCTCCGCCCCGTCGCCGCCCGCCTCGTCCGGCAGCTCCGACGCCCCGCGGCCGCGCCGCCGGTGCCGCCCGGCCGCGCCGTCCTCTGCGCCTCCGGCCGCCCCGGCCTCTCCTCCGTCCTTCCCCGACTCCGGCAGCCTCGCTCCGGCGACAAACCTCGACTTCCGCGCCGACCCGGACCAGATCCGATCTGGACAAGCCTCGGTTGACTTTTTCTCTCCCCCGAATTTTTGTCTGTCCTTAACTGCCATAAATTTTGTTGCATATTCATCGCCCCACAACTTTGCGCCCGTGGCTCCGTTTTGGGCATGTAGCATACCGAATTGTTTGACTCGAAGAGTACATCATTTCATCTCATTGCATCATTTTCATTTGAGCTCATCTTGATGCCCGAAATGCTGTTGGAAGAGCGATTCATAATGTTAGTTTCAGATTCTTATCAGAACGAGCTCTTTTGTCATTTTTGCCATGATTGATGTGTGCATCCTATGGACTTGGTCGCTAAATGTGTTTTGAACTAGGCTATGTCTTCTTTACAGAGGTGCTGACCTTGTATTTTTGTGATCAATGTGGTGACTAGCACAAGCATGCAAACTAGGCTTCGTGATAATGCTGATTTTAGCCCCTGTTCCGCTGTAATTTTGATGCCATGTAAACATGTTGCTACAGAGAGATCCATGCATAATTTGAGATACTTCAGTAAGGGTGTTTTGAAAACGTGGTTATGCTCTATCCATACATTTTCCTGGTTGCAATTATGGAGTAGTCTAGCATGTCATTTTCGTGCTCTACTTTTGCTTCAAAATGTTTCCTTGCAGATTGTTTACATGTTATTCAATTTTGCCGAGGTTGTTGTAGTTGATCCGGGTATGCTATGATGTTGTTTCTTGCCATGTATAGCTTCTATGACATGTCTTCCTGATGGATGTATGCTTAGCTTATCATGAAATGCTCTGTAGTGAGTGCATCGAGCTCACGAAGGTGCCTTCGTAATTATGTCAATGTCATGCTTTGTTTGCTGAATCTATTAATGAAACTTGCTATGTTTACGTGGGTGCCATCATATTTTCTAATCCTTTTTGGCTTATGGTCAGTAAGGGACTTTTGATCTATGCTTTGAGTAGATTCATGCCATGTCTTGTTTTGCTATTATAAGTTCCTGTAGCATGTTGATAACTTGCTCTGAACATTGCTTCGTGATGCTATTTATGCCATGTCCAACTCGATATTTTTTGCACTTTCACCATGCTTGTTTGAACCTATTATGATGTGATTTAGCCGTAGCTCAGTGTTCCTCTTTTGTAAAGCATCTCCTATAGATCATTGCCATATGCTTTGTTTTTATGTTGGGGTGTTGTAGCATAGTTTCTTGTTGCATGCTAAGTAGCATCGTGCTGTTAATCGCAGCTTTGTGCCATTGTCTTGCTTGCCATTTGCAAACCGTGCATCCGTTCCCGGTGATCTTTATATCGATTTCCACCGAAATCATCTCATCTTTCCAGAGGCATACTTGGTTTGCCAAGTTGATGCCTTGTTCATCCTTTTTCCTTCCAAAGCACGCATGTGCATTGCATATCACATCTCGCATAGCATGACATGTGTTGCATCATGTTGCTTGTGCATTGCACCGTGATTTATTGTGGTTCCTTTGCTTGTGTTCTTGATTTGGGTAGAGCCGGGAGACGAGTACGCGCACGAGGAACCTGTTGAGTACGCTTACGAGGATCAAGCCTTCGACAGCTCTGAGAACCTTGCTGGCAAGATGACCATACCTTCGATATCACTTCTATATTTGCTTGCTAGTACTCGCTCTATCGCTATGTTAGCTCTACCTGCCTTTGTTTACCATGCCTCCCTATTGCCATGTCAACCCTCTAACCAACCTGTCCTAGCAACCGTTGATTGGCTATGTCACCGCTTTTGCTCAGCCCCTCTTATAGCATTGTTAGTTGCAGGTGAAGATGAAGTTTGTTCCTGGTCGGAACATGGATATTTTGGGATATCACAATATCTCCTGTTTAATTTAATGCACCTTATATACTTGGTAAAGGGTGGAAGGCTCGGCCTTATGCCTGGTGACTTGTTCCACTCTTGCCGCCCTAGTTTCCATCATACCGGTGTTATGTTCCTTGATTTTGCGTTCCTTACACGGTTGGGTGATTTATGGGACCCCCTTAATAGTTCGCTTTGAATAAAACTCCTCCTGCAAGGCCCAAACTTGGTTTTACCATTTGCCACCTAAGCCCTTTCCCCTTGGGTTTTCGCGAGCCCAAGGGTCATCTTTATTACCCACCCCCCCCCCCGGGCCAGTGCTCCTCCGAGTGTTGGTCCAAACTAGAGCACCGTGCGGGACCATTCCTTGGCAACTTGGATTACGTCGGTACCTGTACGGTTTGCTTATCCGGTGTGCCCTGAGAACGAGATATGTGCAGCTCCTATCGGGATTTGTCGGCACAGTCGGGTGGTCTTGCTGGTCTTATTTTACCATTGTCGAAATGTTTTGCGAATCGGGATTCCGAGACTGATCGGGTCTTCCCGGGAGAAGGTATATCCTTCGTTGACTGTGAGAGCTTGTGATGGGCTGAGTTGGGACACCCCTGCAGGGTATATAATCTTTCGAAAGCCGTGCCCGCAGTTATGAGGCAGATGGGAATTTGTTAATGTCTTGTTGTAGATAACTTGACACTTGACTTCATTAAAATGCATCAACCGCGTGTGTAGCCGTGATGGTCTCTTCTCGGCGGAGTCCGGGAAGTGAACACGGTTTGTGTTATGCTTGACGTAAGTAGTTTCAGGATCACTTCTTGATCGCTTCTAGCTTCTTGACCGATGCGTTGCTTCTCTTCTCGCTCTCACTTGCGTATGTTAGCCACCATATATGCTTAGTGCTTGCTGCAGCTCCACCATATTACCCCTTACCTACCTATGAGCTTAAATAGTCTTGATCTCGCGGGTGTGAGATTGCTGAGTCCTCGTGACTCACAGATTCTACCAAAACAGATGCAGGTGCCGATGATACCAGCGCAGATGGCGCAACTGAGTTGAAGTGGGAGTTTGATGAGGCCCTTGGTCATTACTATGTATCGTTTCCAGATGATCAGTAGTGGAGCCCAGTCGGGACGATCGGGGATCTAGCATTTGGGGTTGTCTTCTTTTCATTTGAACTTGACCGTAGCCGGTCTATGAGTGTTTGAATGATGTATGATCTTAAATTATGTATTGTCTGAAGTGGCGATTGTAAGCCAACTCTCTTTATCCCATTCTTGTTCATTACATGGGATTGTGTGAAGATGACCCTTCTTGCGACAAAACCACCATGCGGTTATGCCTCTAAGTCGTGCTTCGACACGTGGGAGATATAACTGCATCGTGGGTGTTACAAGTTGGTAATCAGAGCCATCCCCGACTTAGGAGCCCCTGCTTGATTGTTTGCTGGCGATGTTGAGTCTAGAACAAAAATGTTTTGAGTCTTAGGATTATATATATCGGAGAGTAGGATTCTTTTTACTCCTCAGTCCCTTCGTCGCTCTGGTGAGGTCTCCTGACGTAGATGTTTTGACTGTCCTCTTCTCAAATTTCACTAAAAAAAATTTAGGATCACGCGGGTATCTTGGAATCGTTCCGATGGTTTTGTGACGAGAACATTGTTCTTGGTGCCTCCTGTCTATTTATGTGGCTTTGACCCGGGGAGTTGAGCTCTGAGGTGTTGTCGTCACAATTTTATCGTTGCAGTTCTGGAATACCTGAGTTTTGCCGACATCGAAAATCTCTTTTATGCAGTTGTTGGTGAGATAACCTCGACGCCACCCAGTACTTGGGCGGGAGTTCGGGAGTATTGCCATAACTCGTATAACGGATGCTTTTCGAAGGTTGAGGTACACGATTTCCGAGGGTTTCTTGGTTATGTGTTGACGGATGGATACAGTTGGATGTAGGGATTGTTAGTTTGGGTGAGATATATTGCTTCCCTGTATCCCCAACACCTGATTGCATAACCAGAAAGTTTCTGGAGTTTATAGGTGGGATTCAAGTAGCTCTAGCATTTCTTCCGCATATATTTGGTTTGTGATTGGGTAATCCTTACCACTTATTTGTTCCAGTTGTACCTTGTTTATTTCATTCATCAATCTCTTATCAAGTGGCTTCTCACCTTTATGGACGTGTGATGTTTTCTTTGGAATTCATTCGTTCATCCTTATTCGAATGTTTTTTGTGAAGACTATATGTTGCAATTTCTATCCGTTGATTCAACTTGTCTATGTATCTATCAAGATGCTAACGGATGTCACCCTCTTCAGGATGGCTCCGCCAACGCGTCAGAATCCAGAATGCAATGATGGGAGTCAGGCAAACCCTCCACCTCCACCTCCGCCTCCGGAGGCATGGCAAGCTTTGATGGCAGCCTCAAACGCCCATGCCCAGATGATGATCCAGCTCATGCAAGAGTGCAACCAAGGCCAAGGCAACCAAGGGAATCAAGGTCAAGTGCAGTTCAATCATCAGCCTCTATTTCCTACCCTCAACCAATTCCTTGCAAATCAGCCGAAGTCTTACAGCTACTGTGTCGAGGCCACATACGCCGATGATTGGCTCATGGATATCAACAAGCATTTTGAATGCAGCAATGTCAGGCCTGAGGACTATGTCAAGTTCGCTTATTTTCAGCTCAAGGATCAGGCAGCTGATTTGTTCCAGCAATACAAGGATTCCAGAAGTGGTTGAGTGATTACTTGGACTGATTTCTGTCGGGACTTTAAAGCTCACCTCATTCCTACCAGTGTTGTTGAGAGCAAGCGTGAGGAGTTCCGCAATATCAAGCAAGGCAACATGTCAGTGTACGAATACAACAAGCAGTTTCAGAAACTTGCTCGCTTTGCTAAGCAAGATGTTCCTGATGAGAAAAGTATGATCTATCAGTTCAGAGGTGGCCTTAGAGAGGATCTGCAGTTAGCTCTCGTTCTTGTTGAGCCTACTCAGTTTGATCAATTCTACAATATGGAACTCAAGCAAGAAGGTGCTCAGCTCAAGTGTGAGGCTTCTAAGAAGAGAATCAGGGATGCAGTGCAATCTTCTTCTTCCTCACAAGTGGCAGCTAAGCAGCAGAAGTTCTACCTTCCTCCTCCTCCGTTTCGTCAGCCTTACCAACAGAAGAACCCAGGTGGTCGTGGATCTTCCCACCCACCCAACCCAGTCCATCAGAACAAATCTCAGCCTCAAGCTTCAAAGTCAAGTGCTCCTTTTCATCGTCCGCTCTCAGAAGTGACTTGCAACAAGTGCCAGCAGAAAGGTCACTACGCGAACAAATGCTTCAATCAAAGGCGCCTTCCTCCTCCTCCTCCTGTGAGATCTTCAAGCAATGCAGTGGTCAGGCATAATCCAAAGTCTGCAAAGGTGAACATGTTGAATGCAGCGCAAGCAGAGGATTCTTCTGATGTGATAATCGGTAATCTTCCAGTTAATGATACTCCTGCAAAAGTCTTATTTGATACTGGTGCATCGCATTGTTTCATGTCAAGATCGTTCTTTGCTAAGAATGATTTTACTTGGTCTTACCTGGATAAACCTTTGGGCGTTGTTTCTCCGGGGAAGTCAATGAGGGCCAACTCGGTAGTTCATGATGTCTCTATTAAGATGGGCAACTATAAATTTCTGTCTTCTCCAGTGCTTCTTGGTGACTCTGATATTGATCTAATTCTTGGGATGGACTGGCTTTCTAAGCACAAGGCTCAGCTTGATTGTGCTGCCAGGAAAATTCAATTGACACACCCTTCTGAGGATGTTATCATCTATGCCGCTCGTGATGAAACCATTCGGTTGTTTTCTCTCAATGAGAAGGGCGAGCTGGATGCTATTTCTCAAATTCCAGTCGTTTGTGAGTACCAAGATGTCTTTCCAGAAGAGCTTTCGGGTATGCCTCCTCATCGGCCAGTCGAGTTCGTTATTGATCTTGAGCCTGGTACGGAACCCGTTTGCAAGCGTCCATACAAGCTTGGACCCAAGGAGCTGAAGGAATTGAAGAAGCAGCTCGATGAACAAGAGCGTCTGGGTTTGATCAGACCGAGTTCATCCCCATGGGGTTGTGGAGTTCTTTTTGTCCAGAAGAAGGATGGCACGGACCGACTATGCGTCGATTACCGTCCATTGAACAAGAAGAGAATCAAGAACAAGTATCCACTTCCCAACATCAATAAGCTTTTCGAGCAACTCAAAGGTGCTAAAGTCTTCTCCAAGCTTGACCTTCGTATGGGTTATCATCAAATTCGCATTCGTGAACAAGATATTCCCAAGACAGCTTTCAGAACAAGCTTTGGTTCTTACGAATATACTGTCATATCTTTCGGCCTTGTCAATGCTCCTCCAACATTCTCTCGCATGATGAACTTTATCTTCAACCCCTACACCAATGAATTCATTCTGGTGTATCTCGATGATATTTTGGTCTTCTCCAAGAATAAGCAAGATCATGCCAAACATTTGCGATTGGTGCTCGACAAGCTCAGAGAGCATCAATTCTATGCGAAGTTTTCCAAATGTGAGTTCTGGCTTGATGAAGTTCTTTATCTTGGTCATATCATCTCTACCAAGGGCATTGCTGTTAATCCCGCGAAGGTTTCTGCAGTTCTGAATTGGGAACCTCCTCAGAATGTCAAACAGCTCTGCAGTTTTCTTGGTCTTGCAAGCTATTGCCGAAGATTCGTTGAGAACTTCTCTAAGATTGCAAAGCCTCTTTCCAACCTCCTCCAGAAGCATGTCAAGTATGTCTAGACGCGTGAGTGTGACGTCGCTTACAACACCCTCAAGGAGAAGCTAGTCACAGCTCTTGTTTTGACTCCTCCTGATGAATCCAAGCCATTCAAAGTATTCTGTGATGCTTCCCTTCAAGGTCTCGGTGCTGTGTTGATGCAAGAGAAAAAAGTTGTGGCCTATACCTCTCGTCAGTTGAAGCCCAACGAAAAGAACTACCCCACTCACGATCTTGAGTTAGTGGCAGTTGTCCATGCATTGATAACATGGAGACATCTCTTATTGGGAAGGCAAGTGGACATTTTCACCGATCACAAGAGCCTCAAGTATATCTTCACTCAACCCAACCTTAATCTCAGACAAACTCGATGGGTCGAAATGATTCAAGAGTACAATCCGAGTATCGAATATACTCCTGCAAGGCGAATGTGATTGCAGATGCTCTGAGCAGAAAGACTTATTGCAACACTCTAATTCTCAAGCCGTTTCAACCGGATCTTTGTGAGACTTTTCGCAAGCTCAATCTTCAAGTTGTTCCTCAAGGCTTTCTCGCCAACCTCATAGTCTCTCCTACGTTGGAAGTTCAAATTCGTGAGGCACAACTCTTGGATACCATGGTGAAGAAGGTGAAACGTGGTATTAACAAGGGCATTCCCAAATACAAGTGCTATCGCTTGGATGACAAAGATACTCTTTTCTTCGAGGATCGAATTGTGGTTCCAAAAGGTGATCTGAGAAAAGTCATCATGAATGAGGCACACAATTCCCTCCTATCCATTCATCCTGGAAGTACAAAGATGTACCATGACCTGAAGCAGTCATATAGGTGGACTCAAATGAAGCGAGAGATTACTCAATTCGTGAATGAATGTGATGTCTGCAGAAGAGTGAAAGCAGAACACCAATGACCAACTGGTCTCCTCCAACCTCTTGCTATTCCGGAATGGAAGTTTGACCATATCGAGATGGACTTCGTGACTGGTTTTCCTAAGTCCAAGCGTGGAAATGATGCTATCTTCGTTGTCATTGACAAGCTTACCAAAGTGGCTCATTTTCTTCCTATCAAAGAATCTATCACAGCAGCTCAGCTGGCAGAGCTTTACTCCTCCAGAATTGTCTCCTTGCATGGCATTCCACAATTGATATCTTCAGATCATGGAAGCATCTTCACTTCTAAGTTCTGGGACTCCTTTCAGACGGCCATGGGCACCAACATTCGTTTCAGCACAGCTTTCCATCCTCAAACAAGTGGCCAAGTCGAGCGAGTCAATCAAATCCTTGAAGACATGCTCAGGGCTTGTGTCATCTCTTTCGGTATGAAGTGGGAAGATTGTCTTCCATATGCCGAGTTCTCCTACAACAATAGCTTCCAAGCGAGTTCGGGCAAGGCCCCATTCGAAATTCTCTATGACAGAAAGTGTCGTACTCCTCTCAACTGGTCTGAGACAGGTGAATGCCAACTTCTTGGCAATGACTTGATCACAGAAGCCGAAGAAATGTGCAAAGTCATCCGTGAGAATCTCAAAGCCGCGCAATCGCGCCAAAAGAGATACTATGATAGCAAGCACCATGACTTGGCTTTTGAAATCGGAGACCATGTCTACCTCCGCGTCTCTCCAATGAAAGGCACTCGTCGCTTCGGTATCAAAGGGAAGCTTGCCCCTAGATACGTGGGTCCTTTCAAGATCATTTGCAAAAGAGGCGATCTCGCCTATCAACTTGAGCTTCCATCCAACTTTGCAAACGTGCACGATGTGTTTCACGTGTCACAGCTTCGCAAGTGCTTCCAGACTCCTGAGCGCACTATCAACTTCGAAGAAATCGACCTCCAAGAAGATCTTTCTTATCATGAGCACCCCGTTGCTATTCTTGAAGAAACCGAGCGCAAGACTCGCAACAAGTCAATCAAATTCCTGAAAGTGAAGTGGTCACACCATTCCGACCGAGAAGCCACCTGGCAGCGCGAGGATCACCTCCGTTCCGAATATCCAGAGTTCTTTCAGTCCTAGATCTCGGGACGAGATCCTCTTGTAGTGGTGGAGTGTTGTAACACCCCGGATGTAACTTTCCATCTTTGTATCTCCAACTCTTGCCATTTTCGGCTATGTGATATGATATTTCCCTCCGTGGTTGGGTTTTGTCTTTTGTTTTGCATTTTATTCATGTCATGCATATCATATCATGTCATCATGTGCATCTCATTTGCATACGGGTTCGTCTCATGCATCTGAGCATTTTCCCCATTGTCCGTTTCGCAATCCGACACTCCCACATGCACCGGCGCACCCCTCTTGTCTTTTTTCATGTGCGGGTGTTGAACATTCTCGGAATGGACCGAGCCTTGCCAAGTGGCCCTGGAATAGCACCAGTAGACCGCCTGTCAAGTTTTGGGTCATTTGGAGCTCGTTTGGTACTCCAACGGTTAACCGCACTCCCGCAAAGGCCTCTTTTGAGTTGCAGCCCAACACCCCTCCAAAACAGCTTAATAACCCATCTAAGTCACATCCATGCTCTCCGTCGTCGGATCACAATCGTGTGGGCAAAAACCGCACCCCATTTGGAGTCTCCTAGCTCCCTCTACCTATAAATATGTGCACTCCCCCGAATTTCCGGATCCCCAAACCCTAGCCCGCTCCCTCTCCGCCACCGGACACGTCCGGGCGGAGCCAGACACGTCCGCCCCGCCGCCCGCGTCGAATCAGGCGCCGCCACATGGCACTCCAGCCTCCGCCGCCGCCGCCGGCCCGCCAGGCCCGCGGGAGGCCCCCGCGGCCCGCGCCTCCGCCTCCCGCGCCCGAGTCCTCCGCCGCCCGCTCCCGCGTCCCACCGCCGCAGCCGGCCGCGCCCGCCGTCCGCCGCCGCCTCGCCGTCCAACCGCCTCCCGCAGCTCACCACCGGCCGCCTCCGCCCCGTCGCCACCCGCCTCGTCCGGCAGCTCCGGCGCCCTCCGGCCGCCCCGGCCTCTCCTCCGTCCTTCCCCGACTCCGGCAGCCTCGCTCCAGCGACGAACCTCGACTTCCGCGCCGACCCAGACCAGATCCGATCTGGACAAGCCTCGGTTGACTTTTTCTCTCCCCCTAATTTTCGTCCAAGTCCTTAACTGCCATAAATTTTGTTGCATATTCATCGCCCCACAACTTTGCACCCGTGGCTCCGTTTTGGGCGTGTAGCATACCAAATTGTTTGCCTCGAAGAGTACATCATTTCATCTCATTGCATCGTTTTCATTTGAGCTCATCTTGATGCAAGAAATGCTGTTGGAAGTGGGCTTCATAATGTTAGTTTCAGATTCTTATCAGAACGAGCTCTTTTGTCATTTTTGCCATGATTGATGTGTGCATCCTATGGACTTGGTCCCTAAATGTGTTTTGAACTAGGCTATGTCTTCTTTACAGAGGTGCTTACCATGTATTTTTGTGATCAATGTGGTGACTAGCACGAGCATGCAAACTAGGCTTCGTGATAATGCTGATTTTAGCCCCTGTTCTGCTGTAATTTTGATGCCATGTAAACATGTTGCTACAGAGAGATCCATGCATAATTTGAGATACTTCAGTAAGGGTGTTTTGAAAACATGGTTATGCTCTATCCATCCATGGTTCTGGTTGCAATTATGGAGTAGCCTAGCATGTTATTTTCGTGCTCTACCTTTGCTTCAAAATGTTTCCTGGCAGATTGTTTACATGTTATTCAATTTTGCCGAGGTTGTTGTAGTTGATCCGGGTATGCTATGATGTTGTTTCTTGCCATGTATAGCTTCTATGACATGTCTTATTGATGGATGTATGCTTAGCTTATCATGAAATGCTCTGTAGTGAGTGCATCAAGCTCACGAAGGTGCCTTCGTAATTATGTCAATGCCATGCTTTGTTTGCTGAATCTGTTAACGAAACTTGCTATGTTTACGTGGGTGCCATCATATTTTCTAATCCTTTTTGGTTTATGGTCAGTAAGGGACTTTTGATCTATGCTTTGAGTAGATTCATGCCATGTCTTGTTTTGCTATTATAAGTTCCTGTAGCATGTTGATAACTTGCTCTGAACATTGCTTCGTGATGCTGTTTATGCCATGTCCAACCCGATATATTTTGCACTTTCACCATGCTTGTTTGAACCTGTTATGATGTGATTTAGCCGTAGCTCAGTGTTCCTCTTTTGTAAAGCATCTCCTGTAGATCATTGCCATATGCTTTGTTTTTATGTTGGGGTGCTGTAGCATAGTTTCTTGTTGCATGCTAAGTAGCATCATGCTGTTAATCGCAGCTTTGTGCCATTCTTGTCTTGCTTGCCATTTGCAAACCGTGCATCCGTTCCCGGTGATCTTTATATCGATTTCAACCGAAATCATCTCATCTTTCCAGAGGCATACTTGGTTTGCCAAGTTGATGCCTTGTTCATCTTTTTTCCTTCCGAAGCACGCATGTGCATTGCATATCACATGTCGCATAGCATGACATGTATTGCATCATGTTGCTTGTGCATTGCACCGTGATTTATTGTGGTTCCTTTGCTTGTGTTCTTGATTGGGTAGAGCCGGGAGACGAGTACGCGCACGAGGAACCTGTTGAGTACGCTTACGAGGATCAAGCCTTCGACAGCTCTGAGAACCTTGCTGGCAAGATGACCATACCTTCGATATCACTTCTATCTTTGCTTGCTAGTACTCGCTCTATCGCTATGTTAGCTCTACCTGCCTTTGTTTACCATGCCTCCCTATTGCCATGTCAACCCTCTAACCAACCTGTCCTAGCAACCATTGATTGGCTATGTCACCGCTTTTGCTTAGCCCCTCTTATAGCATTGTTAGTTGCAGGTGAAGATGAAGTTTGTTCCTGGTCGGAACATGGATATTTTGGGATATCACAATATCTCCTGTTTAATTTAATGCACCTTATATACTTGGTAAAGGGTGGAAGGCTCGGCCTTATGCCTGGTGACTTGTTCCACTCTTGCCGCCCTAGTTTCCGTCATACCGGTGTTATGTTCCTTGATTTTGCGTTCCTTACACGGTTGGGTGATTTATGGGACCCCCTTAACAGTTTGCTTTGAATAAAACTTCTCTAGCAAGGCCCAAACTTGGTTTTACCATTTGCCACCTAAGCCCTTTTCCCTTGGGTTTTCGTGAGCCC
>NC_041385.1:655914734-656007739 GCF_002162155.2 Triticum dicoccoides
GGGACCATTCCTTGGCAACTTGGATTACGTCGGTACCTGTACGCTTCGCTTATCCGGTGTGCCCTGAGAACGAGATATGTGCAGCTCCTATCGGGATTTGTCGGCACAGTCGGGTGGTCTTGCTGGTATTGTGTTACCATTGTCGAAATGTTTTGTGAACCGGGATTCCGAGACTGATCGAGTCTTCCCGGGAGAAGGTATATCCTTCGTTGACCGTGAGAGCTTGTGATGGGCTGAGTTGGGACACCCCTGCAGGGTATATAATCTTTCGAAAGCCGTGCCCGCGGTTATGAGGCAGATGGGAATTTGTTAATGTCCGGTTGTAGATAACTTGACACTTGACTTCATTAAAATGCATCAACCGCGTGTGTAGCCATGATAGTCTCTTCTCGGCGGAGTCCGGGAAGTGAACACGGTTTGTGTTATGTTTGACATAAGTAGTTTCAGGATCACTTCTTGATCGCTTCTAGCTTCTCGACCAATGCGTTGCTTCTCTTCTCGCTCTCACTTGCATATGTTAGCCACCATATATGCTTAGTGCTTGCTGCAGCTCCACCATATTACCCCTTACCTACCTATGAGCTTAAATAGTCTTGATCTCGCGGGTGTGAGATTGCTGAGTCCTCGTGACTCACAGATTCTACCAAAACAGATGCAGGTGCCGATGATACCAGCGCAGATGGCGCAACTGAGCTGAAGTGGGAGTTTGATGAGGCCCTTGGTCGTTACTATGTATCGTTTCCAGATGATCAGTAGTGGAGCCCAGTCGGGACGATCGGGGATCTAGCATTTGGGGTTGTCTTCTTTTCATTTGAACTTGACCGTAGCCGGTCTATGAGTGTATTTGAATGATGTATGATCTTAAATTATGTATTGTGTGAAGTGGCGATTGTAAGCCAACTCTCTTTATCCCATTCTTGTTCATTACATGGGATTGTGTGAAGATGACCCTTCTTGCAACAAAACCACCACGCGGTTATGCCTCTAAGTCATGCTTCGACACGTGGGAGATATAGCCGCATCATGGGTGTTACAAGTTGGTAATCAGAGCCATCCCCGACTTAGGAACCCCTGCTTGATTGTTTGCTGGCGATGTTGAGTCTAGAACAAAAATGTTTTGAGTCTTAGGATTATATATATCGGAGAGTAGGATTCTTTTTACTCCTCAGTCCCTTCGTCGCTCTGGTGAGGTCTCCTGACGTAGATGTTTTGACTATCCTCTTCTCAAATTTCACTAAAAAAATTTAGGATCACGCGGGTATCTTGGAATCGTTCCGATGGTTTTGTGACGAGAACATTGTTCTTGGTGCCTCCTGTCTATTTATGTGGCTTTGACCCGGGGAGTTGAGCTCTGAGGTGTTGTCATCACAATTTTATCGTTGCAGTTCTGGAATACCTGAGTTTTGCCGACATCAAAAATCTCTTTTATGCAGTTGTTGGTGAGATAACCTCGACGCCACCCAGTACTTGGGCGGGAGTTCGGGAGTATTGCCAAAACTCGTATAATGGATGCTTTTCGAAGGTTGAGGTACACGATTTCCGAAGGTTTCTTGGTTATGTGTTGATGGATGGATACAGCTGGATGTAGGGATTGTTAGTTTGGGTGAGATATATTGCTTCCCCTATATCCCCAACACCTGATTGCATAACCAGAAAGTTTCGGGAGTTTATAGGTGGGATTCAAGTAGCTCTAGCATTTCTTCCGCATATATTTGGTTTGTGATTGGGTAATCCTTACCACTTATTTGTTCAAGTTGTACCTTGTTTATTTCATTCATCAATCTCTTATCAAGTGGCTTCTCACCTTTATGGACGTGTGATGTTTGCTTTGGAATTCATTCGTTCATCCTTGTTCGAATGTTTTTTGTGAAGACTATATGTTGCAATTTCTATCCGTTGATTCAACTTGTCTATGTGTCTATCAAGATGCTAACGGATGTCACCCTCTTCAGGATGGCTCCGCCAACGCGTCAGAATCCGGAACGCAATGATGGGAGTCAGGCGAACCCTCCACCTCCACCTCCGCCTCCGGAGGCATGACAAGCTTTGATGGCAGCCTCAAACGCCCATGCCTAGATGATGATCCAGCTCATGCAAGAACGCAACCAAGGACAAGGCAACCAAGGGAATCAAGGTCAAGGGCAGTTCAATCATCAGCCGCTATTTCCTACCCTCAACCAATTCCTTGCAAATCAGCCGAAGTCTTTCAGCTACTGTGTCGAGGCCACATACGCCGATGATTGGCTCGTGGATATCAACAAGCATTTTGAATGCAGCAATGTCAGGCCTGAGGACTATGTCAAGTTTGCTTCTTTTCAGCTCAAGGATCAGGCAGCTGATTGGTTCCAGCAATACAAGGATTCCAGAGGTGGTCGAGTGATTACTTGGACTGATTTCTGTCAGGACTTTAAAGCTCACCACATTCCTACCAGTGTTGTTGAGAGCAAGCGTGAGGAGTTCCGCAATCTCAAGCAAGGCAACATGTAAGTGTACAAATACAACATGCAATTTCAGAAACTTGCTCGCTTTGCTAAGCAAGATGTTCCTGATGAGAAAAGTATGATCTATCAGTTCAGAGGTGGCCTTAGAGAGGATCTGCAGTTAGCTCTCGTTCTTGTTGAGCCTATTCAGTTTGATCAATTCTACAATATGGAACTCAAGCAAGAAGGTGCTCAGCTCAAGTGTGAGGCTTCTAAGAAGAGAATCAGGGATGCAGTGCAATCTTCTTCTTCCTCACAAGTGGCAGCTAAGCAGCAGAAGTTCTACCTTCCTCCTCCTCCGTTTCGTCAGCCTTACCAACAGAAGAACTCAGGTGGTTGTGGATCTTCCCACCCACACAACCCAGTCCATCAGAACAAGTCTCAGCCTCAAGCTTCAAAGTCAAGTGCTCCTTATCATCGTCTGCTCTCAGAAGTGACTTGCAACAAGTGTCAGCAGAAAGGTCACTACGCGAACAAATGCTTCAATCAAAGGCGCCTTCCTCCTCCTCCTCCTGTGAGATCTTCAAGCAATGCAGTGGTCAAGCATAATCCAAAGTCGGCAAAGGTGAACATGTTGAATGCAGCGCAAGCAGAGGATTCTTCTGATGTGATAATCGGTAATCTTCTAGTTAATGATACTCCTGCAAAAGTCTTATTTGATACTGGTGCATCGCATTGTTTCATGTCAAGATCGTTCTTTGCTAAGAATGATTTTACTTGGTCTTACCTGGATAAACCTTTGGGCGTTGTTTCTCCGGGGAAGTCAATGAGGGCCAACTCGGTAGTTCATGATGTCTCTATCAAGATGGGCGACTATAAATTTCTGTCTTCTCCAGCGGTTCTTGGTGACTCTGATATTGATCTAATTCTGGGATGGACTGGCTTTCTAAGCACAAGGCTCAGCTTGATTGTGCTGCCAGGCAAATTAATTGACACACCCTTCTGAGGATGTTATCATCTATGCCGCTCGTGATGAAACCATTCGGTTGTTTTCTCTCAATGAGAAGGGCGAGCTGGATGCTATTTCTCAAATTCCAGTCGTTTGTGAGTACCAAGTTGTCTTTCCAGAAGAGCTTCCGGGTATGCCTCTGCATCGGCCAGTCGAGTTCGTTATTGATCTTGAGCCTGGTACGGAACCCGTTTGCAAGCGTCCATACAAGCTTGGACCCAAGGAGCTGAAGGAATTGAAGAAGCAGCTCGATGAACAAGAGCGTCTGGGTTTGATCAGACCGAGTTCATCCCCATGGGGTTGTGGAGTTCTTTTTGTCCAGAAGAAGGATGGCACGGACCGACTATGCGTCGATTACCGTCCATTGAACAAGAAGAGAATCAAGAACAAGTATCCACTTCCCAACATCAATGATCTTTTCGAGCAACTCAAAGGTGCTAAAGTCTTCGCCAAGCTTGACCTTCGTATGGGTTATCATCAGATTCGCATTCGTGAACAAGATATTCCCAAGATAGCTTTCAGAACAAGCTTTGGTTCTTATGAATATACTGTCATGTCTTTCGGCCTTGTCAATGCTCCTCCAACATTCTCTCGCATGATGAACTTTATCTTCAACCCCTATACCAATGAATTCGTTCTGGTGTATCTCGATGATATTTTGGTCTTCTCCAAGAATAAGCAGGATCATGCCAAACATTTGCGATTGGTGCTCGACAAGCTCAGAGAGCATCAATTCTATGCGAAGTTTTCCAAATGTGAGTTCTGGCTTGATGAAGTTCTTTATCTTGGTCATATCATCTCTGCCAAGGGCATTGCTGTTAATCCCGGGAAGGTTTCTGTAGTTCTGAATTGGGAACCTCCTCGGAATGTCAAACAGCTCTGCAGTTTTCTTGGTCTTGCAAGCTATTGCCGAAGATTCGTTGAGAACTTCTCTAAGATTGCAAAGCCTCTTTCCAACCTCCTCCAGAAGCATGTCAAGTATGTCTGGACGTGTGAGTGTGATGTCGCTTTCAACACCCTCAAAGAGAAGCTAGTCACAGCTCCTGTTTTGACTCCTCCTGTTGAATCCAAGCCATTCGAAGTATTCTGTGATGCTTCCCTTCAAGGTCTCGGTGCTGTGTTGATGCAAGAGAAAAAAGTTGTGGCCTATACCTCTCGTCAGTTGAAGCCCAACGAAAAGAACTACCCCACTCACGATCTTGAGTTGGCGGCAGTTGTCCATGCATTGATAACATGGAGACATCTCTTATTGGGAAGGCAAGTGGACATTTTCACCGATCACAAGAGCCTCAAGTATATCTTCACTCAACCCAACCTTAATCTCAGACAAACTCGATGGGTCGAAATGATTCAAGAGTACAATCCGAGTATTGAATATACTCCTGGCAAGGCGAATGTGATTGCAGATGCTCTGAGCAGAAAGGCTTATTGCAACAGTCTAATTCTCAAGTCGTTTCAACCGGATCTTTGTGAGGCTTTTCGCAAGCTCAATCTTCAAGTTGTTCCTCAAGGCTTTCTCGCCAACCTCATAGTCTCTCCTACTTTGGAAGTTCAAATTCGTGAGGCACAACTCCTGGATACCATGGTGAAGAAGGTGAAACATGGTATTGACAAGGGCATTCCCAAATACAAGTGCTATCGCTTGGATGACAAAGATACTCTTTTCTTCGAGGATCGAATTGTGGTTCCAAAAGGTGATCTGAGAAAAGTCATCATGAACGAGGAACACAATTCCCTCCTATCCATTCATCCTGGAAGTACAAAGATGTACCATGACCTAAAGTAGTCATATTGGTGGACTCAAATGAAGCGAGAGATTGCTCAATTCATGAATGAATGTGATGTCTGCAGAAGAGTGAAAGCAGAACACCAACGTCCAACTGGTCTCCTCCAACCTCTTGCTATTCCGGAATGGAAGTTTGACCATATCGAGATGGACTTCGTGACTGGTTTTCCTAAGTCCAAGCGTGGAAATGATGCTATCTTCGTTGTCATTGACAAGCTTACCAAAGTGGCTCATTTTCTTCCTATCAAAGAATCTATCACAGCAGCTCAGCTGGCAGAGCTTTACTCCTCCAGAATTGTCTCCTTGCATGGCATTCCACAATTGATATCTTCTGATCGTGGAAGCATATTCACTTCTATGTTCTGGGACTCCTTTCAAATGGCCATGGGCACCAACATTCGTTTCAGCACAGCTTTCCATCCTCAAACAAGTGGCCAAGTCGAGCGAGTCAATCAAATCCTTGAAGATATGCTCAGGGCTTGTGTCATCTCTTTCGGTATGAAGTGGGAAGATTGTCTTCCATATGCCGAGTTCTCCTACAACAATAGCTTCCAAGCGAGTTCTGGCAAGGCCTCATTCGAAATTCTCTATGGCAGAAAGTGCCGTACTCCTCTCAACTGGTCTGAGACAGGTGAACGCCAACTTCTTGGCAATGACTTGATCACAGAATCCGAAGAAATGTGCAAAGTCATTCGTGAGAATCTCAAAGCCGCGCAATCGCGCCAAAAGAGTTACTATGATAGCAAGCACCGTGACTTGGCTTTTGAAATCGGAGACCATGTCTACCTCCGCGTCTCTCCAATGAAAGGCACTCATCGCTTCAGTATCAAAGGGAAGCTTGCCCCTAGATACGTGGGTCCTTTCAAGATCATTGGCAAAAGAAGAACTACGGATGAAACAGAAACTCAAACGACATCCACCCTGCTAGCCCAGGCTGCCGACCTGGAACCTATCCCCTGATCGAAGAAGAAGCAGAAGAAGAACTCAAGCAAACAAGCATCACTCTCGCGTCATGATCATCGCATAACCTGTACCTGCAACTGTTGTTGTAGTAATCTGTGAGCCACGAGGACTCAGCAATCCCATTACCATGGGTATCAAGACTAGCAAAGCTTAAAGGGAAAGGAAGGGGTAAAGTGGTGAGGCTGCAGCAGCGACTAAGCATATATGGTGGCTAACATACGCAAATAAGAGCGAGAAGAGAGCAAACGGAACGGTCGTGAAGCTAGCAATGATCAAGAAGTGATCCTGAACTCCTACTTACGTCAAACATAACCCAAAGACCGTGTTCACTTTCTGGACTCCGCCGAAAAGAGACGATCACGGCTACACACACGGTTGATGCATTTTAATTCGGATCTGGTGTCAAGTTATCTACAACCGGACATTAACAAATTCCCATCTGCCTATAACCGCAGGCACGACTTTCGAAAGATTTTACCCTGCAGGGGTGTCCCAACTTAGCCCATGACAAGCTCTCGCGATCAAGGAAGGATATACCTTCTCCCAGGAAGACTCGATCAGACTCGGAATCTCGGTTTACAAGACATTTCGGCAATGGTAAAACAAGACCAGCAAGACCGCTCGATGCACCGACAATCCCGATAGGAGATGGACATATCTCGTTCTCAGGGCAACACCTGATGAACACTACGTACAACTAAAACCAGACCTCAAGTTTCCCCGAGGTGGCGCTACAAGTGGCTCTGGTTCGGACCAACACTTAGACAAGCACTGGCCGGGGGGGCTAAAATAAAGATGACCCTCGAGAGAGCGACTCCCAAGGGAAAAGGTAGGTGGTGGTGAGGCAAATGGTAAAACCAAGGTTGGGCCTTGCTGGAGGAGTTTTATTCAAAGCGAACTGTCAAGGGGGTCCCATAAATCACCCGACCGCGTAAGGAATGCAAAATCCGGGAACATAACACCGGTATGACGGAAACTAGGGCGGCAAGAGTGGAACAAAACACCAGACAAAAGGCCGAGTCTTCCACCCTTTACCAAGTATATAGATGCATTAATAATATAAGAGATATTGTGATATCCCAACCAAAATCCTGTCCACCGTGGAGCAATCTTCAACTTCACCTGCAACTAACAACACTATAAGAGGGCTAAGCAAAGCGGTAACATAGCCAAGCAACGGTTTGCATAGGAAAGATGTCAAAGGTTAGAGGTTCATGGCAATATGGGAGGCTTGAATAAACAGGTGATAGGTAGCGCAGCAAAGTGATAGAACGAAGCAACTAGCATAGCACTGATAGTAGTGAGATCCAGGGTAGCGGTCATCTTGCCTGAAATCCCGCTAGGAAGAAGAACGAGTCCATGAAGAAGACAAGCGGACGTGGTCGAACGAATCCTCACAACTCCAGAACGAAACCGAAGGCAACCCGGAAAGAAGCAAACAACATGGTAAACACAAAACATAAACATGGCATGATGCACAACCAAGTATGATGCATGTCCGGTTTAAAGAGCATGGCATGGCAAAGTGAAATAAACAATGCTACAAGTTAAGTGGAGCTCAATATGCAACGAGTTGCATATTGACAAAACACCACAAGCAATTATTTAGTTCTCTCTCGGTTAGGTACACAACAATATTAAATGTTGTTAAACATGGCAAGAGGTGAAACATAATGAAACTACCTATCTAGGCAAGTTTAAATAAGGCCGGAAGTAACAAACAACAATTCCGGAAAATCCTCATGTCCATATTTTAGTTTTGGTACAGTTCTGCCCTAAAACATATTTTACAGTTGTTAAACAGGAAAACTAAGTGCACCATGTTAAACTAGGCATTTTTCCACCCCATTTACATATAAAGTTTATTTAAAACCGAGCTACGGTTATTTAGTTATGAAATAAATCATATTAGCATGGCATTTGAGCAAATTTAAACAAACAACATTTTAAACATTTTAAACATGGATGAAAGTGGCATATTATTAATCTACACAAAATTCTAAGCATTTTACATATATAGTTTGTTTAATTTGGATGCATGCATAATTAGTTATTAACAATACAAAACAGGGGCATTTTCTGTAAATACAAATGCATTGGAAAAATGCTAAAATACACAGACTGGTAAAAAACATATGCCCCGGGCCAGAAGCACTAGAGTGCAACAGCCCAGAGGTGGAATCGGGCCCAAGTGGCTGCGGGTGTGTGCGCTCGATGTAAAACAGAGAAGCAAGGTGGAATCGGGCCCAAGTTCTCGGACAGGGAGTGGCACGATGAGGCGGCGTGTGCGAGAGAGGATTCAGAGCGGGGCGAAGCGCGAGGAACCACGGCGACTACTACAACTACGCAACAAAATTCAGAACTCGCCGGAGCACCGAGAACACGAAGATGGCATGGATCTAGCGACGACTCCGGCGATATAATCGCGATGGAAAAGAGCAGGGTTGGAGTTGGGTATACCTAGTATACCTTTGACATGAGGATGCGGCCGGGGACGCGGAATATAAACGGAGAGAAGGCAAGGAACTCCGATGGACTTGCTGGCCGTGAAGAAGACGAAGGCGACGGCGACGTAGTGGAGGCGACCTAGGGCGGGGAAGAAGTCTGAACGGATGTAGTCAACGTTGAGGAAGAAGACGGACATGCCGGAGACGGCTGTGGTGGCCTCCGACCACGCAGGCAACGACGAAGCTCTCGGTGGTGCTCTCTGTTCTCTGGCTCTTGAGGAAGAAGGAGAAACAGGGGAAGGGAAAGAGGTGGCGGTGGCGAGAGGGGAAGAGGGAAACCCTAGGAGTTGCTACGGGGGTTAAAGAAGGGGGGCTGGATGGCGAGGATGGAGTCGGCCTTGCCACGGCGGCCATGTGCGCCGAGGTAACCTGGAGTTACCGTGAGAGAGGGAGTTCTGCCAAGGAGGAAGAAAGGAGGAAGGAGAGAGAATGACATGTGGGGCCAGGGTGAAAATGTGTTACATGGAGGTGGAATTACCAGAGCGGGAGGTGGTTGGCGGGCTGGGCTGTGGTGGTGCTGGACTGGGCTACGCTGGGGCTGCTGCGGGTGCGCTGAAGCTGGGCTGGGCTGCTGCTGCACTGGGCTGCTCCTGCTGCTGTTGTTTTCTATTTTTTCGAAATAGAAAAACAAAAGAGAAAATGCACAGAGGTATAGGAGAGGGGTGTATGAGAGATATAAGAATATCCCCACGACGCTGGAATTATGCACTAATTGAAATAATTGGTTTGGGCATTTTTAGAGAAAGAAAATTATCGCAAGTTTGAACTAAATTCAAACTTGAGGCAATTTTGATTCCAACCAAATCAAGTCCAAAAGAGCTGAAAATTGACAGAGAGGTTAACGGCAAGGTGTAGGGTTTGCAGGAAAAGAAGGAACATTTTCTGGACAGGGAAAATGTCACATGAAAATAAATGTAATAAAGAAGAAAGGAGAAGTTTGAATGGAATAGAAACTTGGGTGAACTTGATGAATGGTCGCTGGTATGAGCATGTTGCATGAGTGAGGTGGAGATAAGAAGAAAGGGGGGGTCACAGAAGATCACACAACAAGATTTCAAGATGCAAACCAAGGCATGATTCTCATGATGCAAATGCAATAAAATGACATATGCAATATCATGAAACATAGAACAAGGCAAGGATGGTGCAATGCAATATAATATAAGATGAACATGATGCAAGAAGGAAAAATGACAAAGCCCTCAACAAGGTCATGGCATAATATATATGAATGAAATATGCAAAACAATTATGATAATGCAACAAACATAATGAACACACGTCAATAACTAAAACAAAAGGAAGGGCAACTGAAATGTCGGTCTCGAGGCGTTTCAAGTATCCACTATGTTCTGAGATTGATGTTGCTATGACTTTGCTATGCTTAATGCTTGTCACTAGGGACCGAGTGCCATGATTTCAGATCTGAACCTATTATGTTTTCATGAATATATGTGAGTTCTTGATCCTATCTTGCAATTCTATAGTCACCTATTATGTGTTATGATCCGACAACCCCGAAGTGACAATAATCAGGATACTTCTCGATGATGACCGTAGTTTGAGGAGTTCATGTATTCACTAAGTGCTAATGCTTTGGTCCAGTACTCTATTAAAAGGAGGCCTTAATAGTTCTTAGTTTCCATTAGGACCCCGCTGCCACGGGAGGGTAGGACAAAAGATGTCATGCAAGTTCTTTTCCATAAGCACGTATGACTATATTCGGAATACATGCCTACATTACATTGATGAACTGGAGCTAGTTCTGTGTCACCCTATGTTACAATTATAACTATTACATGAGGAATCGCATCCGACATAATTATCCATCACTGATCCAATGCCTACGAGCTTTTCACATATTGCTCTTTGCTTATTTACTTTACCGTTGCTACTGTTACAATTACTACAAAACTGCTACTGTTACTTTTGCTATTGTTACCGTTACTTCCATACTACTTTGCTACTAAATACCTTGATGTAGATACTAAGTTATCCAGGTGTGGTTGAATTGACAACTCAACTGCTAGTACTTGAGAATATTCTTTGGCTCCCCTTGTGTCCAATCAATAAATTTGGGTTGAATACTCTACCCTCGAAAACTGTTGTGATCCCCTATACTTGTGGGTTATCAAGACTATTTTCTAGCGCCGTTGCCGGGGAGCATAGCTCTATTCTTTGAGTCACTTGGGATTTATACCTGCTGATCACTATGAAGAACTGATACGTCTCCGTTGTATCTACTTTTCCAAACACTTTTTCCCTTGTTTTGGACTCTAACTTGTGTGATTTGAATGGAACTAACCCGGACTGATGCTGTTTTCAGCAGAATTGCCATGATGTTGTTTTATGTGCAGAAAATAAAAGTTCTCGGAACGACCTGAAACTCCACGAAATATCTTAAAATAAATAATAAAAAATCCTCGCCCAAGATGAAGACCAGGGGGGCCACACCCTGTCCACGAGGGTGGGGGGCGCCCCCTGGGCGTGCCCCCCTACCTCGTGGGCCCCTTGGTGGCCCTCCGATGCCAACTCCAACTCCATATATTGGCTTTCGGGGAGAAAAAAATCAAGGAGAAGAAATCATCGCGTTTTACGATACGGAGCCGCCGCCAAGCCCTAATCTCTCTCGGGAGGGCTGATCTGGAGTCTGTTCGGGGCTCCGGAGAGGGGGGTTCGTCGCTGTCGTCATCATCAACCATCCCCCATCACCAATTTCATGATGCTCACCGTCGTGCGTGAGTAATTCCATCATAGGCTTGCTGGACGTGATGGGTTGGATGAGATTTATCATGTAATCGAGTTAGTTTTGTTAGGGTTTGATACCTAGTATCCACTATGTTCTGAGATTGATGTTGCTATGACTTTGCTATGCTTAATGCTTGTCACTAGGGCCCGAGTGCCATGATTTCAGATCTGAACCAATTATATTTTCATGAATATATGTGAGTTCTTGATCCTATCTTGCAAGTCTATAGTCACCTACTATGTGTTATGATCCGGAAACCCCGAAGTGACAATAATCGGAACCACTCCCGGTGATGACCATAGTTTGAGAAGTTCATGTATTCACTATGTGCTAATGCTTTGTTCCGGTTCTCTATTAAAAGGAGGCCTTAATATCCCTTAGTTTCCAATAGGACCCCGCTGCCACGGGAGGGTAGGACAAAAGATGTCATGCAAGTTCTTTTCCATAAGCACGTATGACTATATTTGGAATACATGCCTACATTACATTGATGAACTGGAGCTAGTTCTGTGTCACCCTATGTTATAACTGTTACATGACGAACCACATCCGGCATAATTATCCATCACTAATCCGGTGCCTATGAGTTTTCCATATACTGGTTCTCGCTTATTTACTTTTCCGTTGCTGCTGTTACAATCACTACAAAATACCAAAAACATTACTTTTGCTATCTTTAATTTTGTTACCGTCACCACCACTATCATATTACTTTGCTACTAAACACTTTGCTGCAGATACTAAGTTTCCAGGTGTGGTTGAATTGACAACTCAGCTACTAATACTTGAGAATATTCTTTGGCTCCCCTTGTGTCGAATCAATAAATTTGGGTTGAATACTCTACCCTCGAAAACTGTTCCGATTCCCGATACGTGTGGGTTATCAAGACCTTTTTCTGGCGCCGTTGCCGGGGAGCATAGCTCTATTCTTTGAGTCACTTGGGATTTATATCTGTTGGACACTATGAAGAACTTGAAAGACGATCAAACTACTATTTTGCCCTCAACTACGAGGGGAGGTAAGGAACTGCCATCTAGCCTTGCACTAGATTCTCCTTCTGTTATAAGTAAGCTTGCGACACCTAAACCTGCTACTGCTATGAATTCTGATATGTCGCATGTTATTGATGATGCCACTTCTGCTATGCATGATACTTACGATGAAACCACTTCTATGCTTGATACTACTGTGCCCCTTGGTGAATTTCTTGATGAGCAAATTGCTAGGTCTAGAAAAAGAGAAATTATTGCACCTGAATACGATGATGATAGTGATGATGAAAATATGCCTGCTATTCCTGAGGGTTATCTTTTTGATGCAGAATCTTCTGCGGCTATTTTTGCTTGCCAGGATAGATATGAACTTAAGAGGTTGCTAGTTAAATGGAGTAAAGAATCTTTTAGAGATAGAATGAGACCCGACCCTGCTTTTGCTACTTCACCTATTTGTGTTCCCGATAAGGATTATTATGATTTTTCTGTTGATCCAGATATAATTACATTGGTTGAATCTAATCCTTTTTATGGCTATGAATCTGAAACTGTTGTGGCACATCTTACTAAGTTAAATGATATAGCTGCCCTGTTTACTAATAATGAGAGATCGCGCTACCTTTATTTACTCAAAGTATTTCCATTCTCATTAAAGGGTGATGCTAAGATATGGTTTAATTCTCTTGATCCTGGTTGTGTGCAAAGTCCCCAGGATATGATCTATTACTTTTCTGCTAAATATTTCCCTCCTCATAAGAAACAAGCTGCCTTGAGGGAAATATACATCTTCGTGCAAATTGAAGAAGAGAGTCTCCCACAAGCTTGGGGGAGGCTTCTCAAGTTACTTAATGCTTTGCCTAATCATCCTCTTAAGAAACCTGAAATATTTGATATCTTTTATAATGGACTAACCGATGCTTCCAGAGATTACCTGGATAGTTGTGCTGGTTCTCTTTTCAGGGAAAGAACACCGGATGAAGCTGAAATTCTATTGAACAATATGTTTACAAATGAAAATAATTGGGCACCTTCCGAGCCAGCTCCTGAGCCAATTTCTGAGCCAATTATTGAGCCTATTCCGAAACCAACTCTGAAGAAGAGAGATGTTCTATTTCTCAGCCCCGAAGATATGCAAGAGGCAAAGAAATCTATGAAAGAAAAAGGTATTAAAGCTGAAGATGTTAAGAATTTACCTCCTATTGAAGAAATACACGGTTTTAATTTACCGCCTGTTGAAGAAGTATATGATCTCAATTACTTATTTACTGAAGAACCTCCCGATATCCCGACACAGGTAGTAAAGGTAAATTCTCTCTATAGATATGATAAAGCTGAAGTCCCTCCTACTAAAATTGCTAGTCAGTGCTTGGATGAGTTTGATAACTTTATGTTTAAGCAAGATGACTTTAATGCTTATTTTGGTAGACAATTAAAACAAGATGCTTATATGATTAAACGCTTGGGTGATTATATGGCTGATATTAGAGGTGAACTTAAACTTGTTAGCAAACATGCTTCTATGGCTACCACTCAAGTAGAACAAGTACTTAAAACTCAAAAAGAAGTGCTTGATGAAATGAATAGTAAGAAAAATGATTATGCTGTTAGAGTGGCTACTAGAACTGGTAGAATGACTCAGGAATCTTTGTATCCTGAAGGCCACCCTAAGAGAATCGAGCAAGATTCTCAGAGAAATGATATTGATGTACCTAGTTCTTCCAAAAGGAAGAAAAAGAAAAATGATAGGACTTTGCAAACTTCTAGTGAACCTATTGCTGAGTCACCTAAGAATCCAAATGATATTTCCATGTCTGATGCTGAAACACAATCCGGTAATGAACATGAACCTAGAGAAAATGTTAATGATGATGTTCATGATAATGCTCAACCTAGTAATGATAATGATGTAGAAGTTGAACCTGTTGTTGATCTTGATAACCCACAATCAAGGAATCAACGTTATGATAAAAGAGACTTCGTTGCTAGGAAACATGGTAAAGAAGGGAACCATGGGTTCAGAAACCCATGCCTTTCCCTCCAAAACCATCCAAGAAAAAGGATGATGAGGATTTTGAGCGCTTTGCTGAAATGATTAGACCCATCTTTTTGCGTATGCGATTAACTGATGTGCTCAAAACAAATCCTTATGCTAAGTATATGAAGGATATCATTATTAATAAAAGAAAGATACCTGAAGCTGAAATTTCCACCATGCTTGCTAACTATACTTTTAAGGGTGGAATACCAAAGAAAGAAACTTGGAGATCCAAGAGTACCTACTATACCATGCTCCATTAAGAGAAATTATGTTAAAACTACTTTATGTGATCTTGGAGCTGGTGTTAGTGTTATGCCTCTCTCTTTATATCGTAGACTTGACTTGAATAAGTTGACACCTACTGAAATATCTTTGCGAATGGCTGATAAATCAACTGCTATACCTGTCGGTATTTGTGAGGATGTGCCTATTGTGGTTGCAAACATTACTATTTTAACGGACTTTGTTATTCTCGATATTCCTGAGGATGATAGTATGTCTATTATTCTTGGAAGACCTTTCCTTAATACTGCATGGGCTGTTACTGATTGCAACAAAGGCAATGTCACTTTTCATGTCAATGGCAATGAGCACACGGTACACTTTCTGAGGAAACAACCTCAGGTTTACAGTATCAACTCTATTGGAAAAATTCCATCAATTATATTTGGAGGTTTTGAATTTCCTCTCCCTACTGTCAAGAAAAAGTATGATATACTTATTATTGGGGATGTCCATATCCCCGTTGAGGTAACATAGTGATATTCGAAATTTCTCCGGTTCCATGTTAATCGGAATGAGTTTGTTAACAAGACTTGATCAACCTTGTTAGTGGATTATTTTTGATGAGCATGAGATGGATGAAACTAGAAGCACAACCTTCTGTACCCTTTTTATATTTTCTGTTATTTAGTAGAAATAAAGTAAAATAGTATTTTATGTCTGTTTCCTGACTTATCCGTGCAATATAAAAATATCCCGAAAATAAAAGTCCTCGGAATGCCATGCCAATTTAATATGATTTTTTCGGGAATATTTAAGAATTTACTGTGCAAAAATCACCGCGGGGGGAGCTGCCACCTGGTCACGAGGGTGGAGGGCGCGCCCCCTGCCTCGTGGGCCCACGGTGGCCCTCCTCCACTTATCCCTGCACCCATCTTCTTCCTCTGCCTCACACAAACACGAAAAACCAACTCAAGCACGAGTTCCAGCCCCTGTTGCTGTGATTTTCGATCTCCTTGCTCAAAGCACCTCTCGCAAAAACTGCTTGGGGAGATTGTTCCTTGGTATGTGACTCCTCCATTGGTCCAATTAGTTTTTGTTCTAGTGCTTTATCCATTGCAAATTTATGCTGCATAGGTGACCATGTTCTTGAGCTTGCATGTCAAATTCATATGGTCCCAAGTAGTTCTAATGCTTGATTTAGTCTCTAGGCACTCGTGGGAGTAGTTGCTATCAATTTTATTGAAGTTGGTTCACTTTTATTTGAAGTTACTAAAAATTTCAGAAATTTTTCAGAGGAGACATTATGATTAGGAGGATGTTCCAAGGTGGCTCTTCAAGGAAACAGGGTCTCAGGCTTGCAATGCGTGATGCTGACGAGGAACCACCAAGAGACGCTCCTGTTAGACCCTGTGAATGGCCTTCGGAAAAATTTTATGGATCAAGCAGGAATTAAAGAAGAATTCAACGTATATATATATGCAATGCCGGTCTTGAGGACTTTGAAGCTGATAAATGCCCCCAGTACCATGATCTCACAAGTTCATTTGTGAGGAGGTTTGAGTTTTCATCTTCCCGTAATTCTCCTTCAGTCATGTTTGACCTTTATGACAAATCTTATACCATGGACTTAGAGGATTTCACTTTTGCTTGCAAACTTCCATCTTGGGGTAGTGTCAGGGATCCCCCTAAATCTGAATATAGAGACTTTATTGCTAAAATAACTGTGGGGGAATCTAGAGATATAACGCAAGCCACTTTAGGGAGCATTCACTTCCCTGCTATACATTATTTTGCTCTCTTTATAGGTAGAAGCGTTAATGCTAAAGATGAAGCATGTCACATGTGTGCACCTGATCTCAGCATTCTCAGAAGTGCTGTGTTAGGAGACCAATCTTATCATATGGGAGCCATTGTAGCTCGCAGGTTGCACCATAATAGACATAACGGAGATTTCTTTGGAGGGATTTATGCAACCCGCTTAGCTAATTTTCTTGAGATAGACATTCGAGAGAGTGATATGGAGTTACGCTCTACTTATTTGGATTTTGATTCTATGATTTCCCACCAGTTTGTTGAAAGGACTGAACCACCTCTCCAATATCGACTAATCTTTAACAAACGGCATGTAGTCCATATTACTCTTCCTGCTCCTGCCTTCTTTGATTCTCAGACAAAAGGAAGATATATTATTACCAGAGAGGAGGCAGATGAGTACGAGAAAAGAGCGGAGGTAGCTCGACGCTACGCTGCAGCTCAGGAGGCGATAGCCGCTGCATCATAGTACAACCCCAGCTTCACCTACGGGTATCCGCTAGGCCATCCCTGGCAATAGACCAACTTAGGCCAAAAGCCTAAGCTTGGGGGAGTACGTATTTCCCACCAACATTACATTCATGTTCACACACACTCATTGCTAGATGTCGGTGTTCATACTCTTTCACTGTAATATCCATGGTAGTTTATTTTCTTTTTCCTGCTTTCTTCTTGTGTGTTTAATAAACCTTAAGAAAAAAATTAGTAGTAGTTTATTTCTTTGTTGTAGTAATTAAAAAGGAAAACCCAAAAATATTTCCCATTCTTCTTTCGCTTGTTGGGAGCTTTCCAGTGTAAATAGTTTTTATTTCTTTTCTTTTCTTTTCTTTGGGGGTCAGTATGAGAAGACCATGATTAAATTGTTTAAGTGGCTCTTATATGCATGATTGTTTATTTAACTTAGAGCCCATATTACTTGTGTTCTCCTGTTTCTTGAATGCTTGCAGATTCTAGCTTAGTCCAATGCACGTGCACTCTTATTATTATTCACATCGTTCGGTCGTGCAAGTGAAAGACAATAATGATGATATATGATGGACTTATTGGGATGAGAAAAGCTGGTATGAACTCGACCTCTCTTGTTTTTGTAAATATGATGATTCATCGTTCCTGAGTTAGCTATTATGAAGTAAGCATATTTGCAATGTCATTTAGAGATTATAGTTGCTTGTGCCATGCTTGATTAGCTATGAGTTATAATGGTTTACCTTGCGTGCCAACATGCTATTAGAATGATCATGATGTGGTCTAATGGGATGGTATCCTCCTTTAAATGAATTGAGTGACTAGACTTGGCACATGTTCACGCATGTAGTTGAATCAAATCAACATAGCCTTCATGATATTTATGTTCATGGTAGATTATATCCTACTCATGCTTGTATTCGGTGTAAATTAATTTTAATGCATGTTTACGACTGTTGTCGCTCTCCCAGTTGGTCGCTTCCCAGTCTTTTGCTAGCCTTCACCTGTACTAAGCGGGAATACTGCTTGTGCATCCAAACTCCTTAAACCCCAAAGTTGTTCCAATGAGTCCACTATACCTACCTATATGCGGTATTTACCTGCCATTCCAAGTAAATTTGTATGTGCCAAACTCCAAACCTTCAAATGAAATTATGTTTTGTATGCTCGAGCAGTTCATGTCTCAACTAGGGATGCCCTTATCTTCCACGTTAGGTGGTTATTCTCAAGAGGAGTGGACTCCACTCCTCATTCACGAGAAAATGGCTGGTCACCGGGATGCCCAGTCCCATGCTTTATGCAAACTAAATCAAAATAATTGGAAACAAAACTCCCCCTGGGACCCGTTGAATGTTGGAGGCAATCGTTGTTTCGAGCAAGCCATGGATTGATGCATGTGGAGGAGGGGGGTATAAACTTTACCATTCTGTTTGGGAACCGCCTATAATTTGTTTAGCATGGAAGATATCGTCATCTCATAGTTTCTGCGTTGACAGCAAAAGTATGCCGCTCAAAATATTATTCAATCTCTATTTTAAAACCGAGCTCTGGCACCTCTACAAATCCCTGCTTCCCTCTGCGAAGGGCCTATCTATTTACTTTTATGTTGAGTCATCATCCTTCTCATTAAAAAGCACCCGCTGGAGAGCACACTGTCGTTTGCATTCATTATAAATTGTTTACATTGGGTATGACTTGACTGGATCTCTTTTACCATGAATTACAATGTTTAGTCAGTCCTTGATCTTTAAAGGTGCTCTGCATTTATGTTTTGCGGTCCCAGAAAGGGCTAGCAAGATACCATTTTGTTATATCATGTTATGATTATTTTGAGAAAGTGTTGTCCTCCGAGTTTTGTTATTATAGCTCGCTAGCTGATTATGCTATTGATATGAGTAATTGTGAGACCTTTGTGTTATTGTTAGTACGGTTAGTTCATAATATTTGCTGAAACTTGAATGCTGGCTTTTCATGTTTACAACAACAAGAGCAAACAGAGTTTGTAAAAGTTTTTCTTTTTCTCTTTCAGTTTGTCAACTAAATTGCTTGAGGACAAGCAAGGGTTTAAGCTTGGGGGAGTTGATACGTCTCCGTCGTATCTACTTTTCCAAACACTTTTGCCCTTGTTTTGGACTCTAACTTGTGTGATTTGAATGGAACTAACCTGGACTGACGTTGTTTTCAGCAGAATTGCCATGATGTTGTTTTATGTGCAGAAAATAAAAGTTCTCGAAACGACCTGAAACTCCATGGAATATCTTAGAATAAATATTAAAAAATCCTCTCCAAAGATGAAGACCAGGCGGCCCACACCCTGTCCACGAGGGTGGGGGGCAACCCCCCCCCCTGGGCGCGCCCCCCTACCTCGTGGGCCCCCTGGTGGCCCTTCGACGCCAACTCCAACTCCATATATTGGCTTTCGGGGAGAAAAAAATCAGGGAGAAGAAATCATTGCGTTTTACGATACGGAGCCGCCGCCAAGCCCTAATCTCTCTTGGGAGGGCTGGTCTGGAGTCCGTTCGGGGCTCCGGAGAGGGGGATTCGTCGCCGTCGTCATCATCAACCATCCCCCATCACCAATTTCATGATGCTCACCACCGTGCGTGAGTAATTCCATTGTAGGCTTGCTGGACGGTGATGGGTTGGATGAGATTTATCATGTAATCGAGTTAGTTTTGTTAGGGTTTGATCCCTAGTATCCACTATGTTCGGAGATTGATGTTGCTATGACTTTGCTATGCTTAATGCTTGTCACTAGGGCCCGAGTGCCATGATTTCAGATCTTAACCAATTATGTTTTCGTGAATATATGTGAGTTCTTGATCCTATCTTGCAAGTCTATAGTCACCTACTATGTGTTATGATCCGGCAACCCCGAAGTGACAATGATCGGAACCACTCCCGGTGATGACCATAGTTTGAGGAGTTCATGTATTCACTATGTGCTAATGCTTTGTTCCAGTTCTCTATTAAAAGGAGGCCTTAATATCCCTTAGTTTCCAATAGGACCCCGCTGCCACGGGAGGGTAGGACAAAAGATGTCATGCAAGTTCTTTTCCATAAGCACGTATGACTATATACGGAATACATGCCTACATTACATTGATGAACTGGAGCTAGTTCTGCGTCACCCTATGTTATAACTATTACATGACGAACCACATCTGGCATAATTATCCATCACTGATCCAATGCCTACGAGTTTTCCATATACTGGTTCTCGCTTATTTACTTTTCTGTTGCTACTGTTACAATCACTACAAAATACTAAAGACATTACTTTTGTTGTCTTTACTTTTGTTACCGTTACCACCACTATCATATTACTTTTCTACTAAACACTTTGCTACAGATACTAAGTTTTCAGGTGTGGTTGAATTGACAACTTAGCTGCTAATACTTGAGAATATTCTTTGGCTCCCCTTGTGTCGAATCAATAAATTTGGGTTGAATACTCTACCCTCGAAAACTGTTGCGATCCCCTATACTTGTGGGTCATCAAGAACTTGAAAGACGCAAGAACTAAGATTTTCCCCTCAACTACGAGGGGAGGTAAGGAACTGCCATCTAGCTCTGCACTAGATTCTCCTTCTATTTTGAGTAAGCTTGTTACTGCTATGAATTCTGATATGTCGCATGTTATTGATGATGCCACGTCTGTTATGCATGATACTTATGATGAAACTACTTCTATGCTTGATACTACTGTGCCATTAGGTGAATATCTTGATGAACAACTTGCTAGGGTTAGAGAGAATGAAATTATTGAAGATGATATTATTGAAGATAGTGATGATGAAGGTTCTCCCCCTAAGTATGAATTGCTTGTTGTTCCTGAGGGTTATGTTATGGATGAAGAAGCTGCTAGAGCTATTCTTTCTTGCAATGATATATATGATCTTAAGAGGTTATTAGCTAAATGGAAGCAGCAATCTTTGAATGCTAGAATGAAATATGACCCTGCTTTTGCTACTTCACCTATCTTTGTTACTGATAAGGATTATGAATTCTCTGTCGATCCTGAGATAATTACTTTGGTTGAATCTGATCCTTTTTATGGCTATGAATCTGAAACTGTTGTGGCACATCTTACTAAATTGAATGATATAGCCACCCTGTTCACTAATGATGAGAAGTCTCGTTATTATTATATCCTTAAGATATTTCCGTTCTCATTAAAGGGTGATGCTAAAACTTGGTTTAATTCTCTTGATCCTGGTTGTGTGCGTAGTCCCCAGGATATGATTTATTACTTCTCTGCTAAATATTTCCCTGCTCATAAGAAACAAGCTGCCTTGAGGGAAATATATAATTTTGTGCAAATCAAAGAAGAGAGTCTCCCACAAGCTTGGGGGAGGCTTCTCCGATTACTTAATGCTTTGCCAGATCATCCTATTAAGAAAAATGAAATACTTGATATCTTTTATAATGGACTAACTGATGCTTCCAAGGACCACTTGGATAGTTGTGCTGGTTGTGTTTTCAGGGAAAGAACAGTCGACCAAGCTGAATTGTTATTGAATAACATGTTGACTAATGAAAATAATTGGACTCTTCCTGAGCCAATTCCTGAGCAAATTGAGCCAACTCCTGTGCCTATTCCTAAACCAACTCCGAAGAAGAGGGGTGTTCTATTTCTCAGTCCTGAAGATATGCAAGAGGCAAAGAAATCAATGAAAGAAAAAGGTATTAAAGCTAAAGATGTTAAGAATTTACCTCCTGTGAAGAAATACATGGTCTTGATCTACCTCTTATTGAAGAAACACATTGTCTTGATAACCCGACATAGGTAGTAAAGGTAAATTCTCTCTATAGATATGATAAAGTTGAAATCCTGACTACTAAATTTCCTAGCCAATGTTTAGATGAATTTGATGATTTTATGGCTAGACAAGAAAGTTTTAATGCTTATGTTGGTAGAGAATTAAAGAGTAATGCTTACATGATTGGACGCTTGAGTGATTATATGGCTAGAGTTAAAGGTGAAGTTAAACTCATTAGTAAATATGCTTCTATGGTTACCACTCAAGCAGAACAAGTACTTAAAGCTCAAAGCGATTTACTCGATGAATTAAATAATAAACATGATTTTGCTGTTAGAGTGGCTACAAGAACTGGTAGAATGACTCGGGAACCTTTGTATCCTGAAGGCCACCCTAAGAGAATTGAGCAAGAATCTCAGAGAAATAATTTAGATGCACCTAGTCCTTCTAAAAAGAAGAAAAAGAAAAATGATAGGACTTTGCATGCTTCTAGTGAACCTGTTGTAGACACACCTGAGAATCCCAATGATATTTCTATTTATGTTGGGGATATTACCACTAGGCGTGAACCGGCCTGCTTGGGCCGGGATAACTTCATTAGTGGTATGAACAAATGAAGGCCCAAGGCCTGTAGCCAGTTTAGAACCTATAGCCGTAAACCGGCCTGATGTGCAACTTGTATTGTAAGTTAGGAACAGAGAGATACCAACCGGGATACGAGTATGGACCGGTTGGGACTCTATGGACCGACGAGCGTCACCCGTGTATATAAGGGGACGACCCGGTGGCGGTTCAGGGGGAGAACGACAACTCGAGTCTAGGCGAAGCTTGTTTGCTCCCTAGCCATCGAGACCACATCAATTCCATCGCAACTAGACGTAGGCTTTTACCTTCATCGAAGGGGCCGAACTAGTATAAAACCCTCGTGTCTTTGTGTCCGCTTTAACCCCTTCAAGTAAACTCATAGCGATGGCTCCACGACTAAGTCCTTTCGCTAGGACATCTGCCGTGGCAAATCCACGACAGTTGGCGCCCACCGTGGGGCTATCACACGATGGTTTGACAATCTTGGAGGGCAAGCTCAAAGGACTCGAAGGCTATGTTGTGGGCCAGATGACCAAGAGTCATCGTGGCAAGATCTACATCGACGACGCAGGATGGGGTCCCGAGGCCGATTCGATTGAGTACGGGTACCGGGTCCCCTTTGGTGGCATACACGTTTTCATCGGCAAGATCGGTGAGCCGGGGCCTGAGCCGGACATCTGCATCGACCTCGTCGAGACGGCTCAGCATGTGAGATCTACCCAGGCTAAACCGGACGTGAAGCGTGCCTTCGTTGGAGTCATCCACGGAGGAGGGCGTGAGGACGAGTCAGAACAAGGTAGCGAGACTGTCGTCTATTCCGGCGACGAGTCCTTGACCGGAGAGACCGAATCACTATACCAGTTACAAGACGACCAGGTTAGGGGTTGTTCCGATGGCGACAGTACTCCGGACCCCCCAGGCCAGGTCAACCGGGTTGGAATATTCATGGCCGGCACACAGGCGGCGAATCACTCTTCGACCGCCGCAGCGATGCTCTCCGGATCAGCAGGGGCAGGAGGCCTTGTGCGCCCGCCGGTTCAAGTTCTATCTGATCTGTTTGATGCACTAGCCGCGCTTATGGCAGAGGACAATCCGGCGGATCAGGAGGCCCATAATGCAGAAATTGCAAAGGTGAGAGAGCAGATCGTGCAAGCCAAAGCAGATCTGGCCGCAGAGAAAGACAGGATGGCCGCAGAGCGGGCCGCTTTGGACGCCCAGGCTTATAAGCTCATGCTTGACCAGAACGCATCACAGGAGGTCTTAAAGCAGAAGCACAGATCACGCCTGCCATTAGGGTTTGATCCCCGGAATCTCTTTCACACTCCAGGAGCTGGACCCAGTAATCCGCCGCAGCACCTGGAGACAAACCGGATTGAGGCACCAGGACCAGGGGGACGGTCCAACCTCGCCTGATGGAACCTCCTCAGCAGAACATTGTGGTTCTTCCGCCAGTCCAGACGCCCCCAGGTCATTATTCTAATCCTATGGACAACCTTGTTGCAGCTGCCGCACGATTAGAGGCTATCCCAGTTGAAGGGGACTCTCCGCAAGTGATAGAGACGCGCTGGGTTAAGGAGCTTCTCCGGACCGCACTGATTCAGCAAGAAGCATATTCATACAGCCGTGATCGGATTCACTCTACGCCCCGTCCAAGCCGGAGCTATAGTAGGCGCTTGGATGAACCGGCCATATCGAGCAATGCGCGAGGCCGTGAAGCAGCCCGTGGTAATAACCTGGCAGGTGGTGTTCGCGATGCTCAGGATGTGGTGGACCGGGCCCGGGCACGGAGGGAGGCCGAGTTAGCAGCACAGGATGATGCGGGTCAACTTACACCGGTTCGCCCTACCACCTTCGCCGGACCAGGAGTCGCATCCGCTTTGGGAGTGCCTTGTTTAATCCCCGCTTTACGCAATGTGCGCCTGCCCAAAGATTTCAAGGGTCCACGCAAGGTGCCGAATTACACCGCTGATTTATCCCCAGAAGCGTGGATAGAGAGTTATGAGATGGCCATGGAGATGTTAGACGTGGATGAGACCGCGTGTGCTAAATACTTCACCATGATGCTTGAAGGCACGGCTCGTACCTGGTTGAAGAGCCTACCACCCAATTTTGTCGGCTCATGGGCCCAGTTGCGGGCCCGGTTTATCCAGAATTTCAAGGATACGTGTAAGCAGCCCAAGTCCATAGTAGATCTGGCGGCTTGTGTCCAGGGGGGAGGAGAATCAACGACCCATTGGGTGCGCCGCGTTTCGGAAATTTTGCACTCATCCGACAGGATTAATGCTGACTCTGCGATCTTAACCCTGGAAGGCAACTGCCGGTTTGAGCCTTTAAAATTGAAATTGGGACGCATGAAGCGGTTCTGTAATGACATGGGAACCCTCATGGCCGCTCTAGTGAAGTATGCTGATTCGGACAGTACCAAGGATCCCGAGACTGATGATGATGAAGCAGGGAAGGGAGGAGGCAAGCGCAAGGCAGATGGCAGCATGGACTTTGTGGCCAACACTAATGCACAGGACAGGGGGCAGTGGCGCAGAGGTAAAGCGGCAAATCATAATGGGGCTCCCAATCCTAACGCAAGCCGCTTGAGTTATTTGCTGAATCAGCCATGCCCGAGGCACGGGACGAAGGAGGCGCCGGCTAACCATCTTTGGAAGGATTGTTATATCATGCAGGAGTTTAAAAACTCTAATGCCTTTCGGTATGATCACGGGTCAGGTGGCGGTTCAGGATCCGGTTTTCATGGGCCGGATCACGATGGAGCTTCCGGTTTAGGTCGCAATCAGGGCGGTCACAATCACCAGAATAATCAGAACGGCCAGCAGCAGCAGCAGCAGTCGGGTTATCAGAGCCAGCCAAAACAGTTGAACAATGGGCAATATCATGTTTTCACAACTAGCTTGGATAAACGCGACCAAAAACTCCACAAGCGAGCGGTGAATTCTGTTGAACCGGCCTTACCACGTTACTTGCGCTGGTCGGAGCAGCCTATCATGTGGAGCAGAGAGGATCACCCGCCCTGGGTTGATAATCCGGGCCAGCTAGCATTAGTGGTAGACCCTCAGGTGCGGGGTTATAAATTCACCAAGGTACTCATGGATGGAGGAAGCAGTATTAACATACTGTACTATGAGACATTCCACCGCATGGGTTTAACAGACAAAGATCTCAGACCGTCTAATACGGTGTTCCATGGTGTGGTGCCTGGCAAATCTGCATATCCTGTTGGTAAGATAGCCCTGGACGTGGCTTTTGGGGACGAGCACGACTCCCGGTCGGAAAAACTAACATTTGAGGTGGTGAAGATCCGGAGCCCATATCATGCCTTGTTTGGCCGGCCGGCTTACGCCAAGTTCATGGCGCGGCCTTGTTATATCTACTTGCAGCTCAAGATGCTGGGTTACAAGGGGACAATAATGGTTCATGGGAGCCGTAGGGTCGCTTTGGAATGTGAGGAAGGTGATGCGGCTTATGCAGAGTCGGTCTGTGCCACGGAGGAGTTAAAGTACTATAAGGACAATGTTGATCCGGCGGATATGACTCCTTTGAAGAAGCCTACTACAGAGCATGATTCAGATCTGAAGTTCAAATCGGCAGCTGAGACCAAGCTTGTTGACTTCGTGCCCGGCGATTCATCTAAGCAATTCACTGTCAGTGCCAATTTGGATCCCAAATAGGAAAGCGCGCTCGTCGAGTTCATCCGTGAGAATCGGGACATCTTCGCATGGAAACCATCCGACATGCCAGGTGTACCGAGGGAACTCGCTGAGCACACTCTTAATGTGGATCCTAGGTATAAACCGGTGAAACAATTCCTCCGCCGGTTTAACGAAGAAAGGTGAAAGGCCATTGGAGAGGAAGTGGCTAGGCTTTTGGCAGCTAGCTTTATCATTGAGGTGTTCCATCCAGAGTGGCTTGCTAATCCGGTGCTGGTTCTTAAGAAAAATGGCACTTGGCGTATGTGTGTGGATTACACAGATCTTAACAGGGCCTGTCTAGCGGATCCTTTTGCCCTCCCCCGCATTGACCAGATCATTGATGCCACGGCGGGTTGTGAGCGTTTGAGTTTTTTGGATGCATACTCTGGATATCATCAGATCAAAATGGCGGTTAAGGACCAGGAGAAAACAGCGTTTATTACTCCCTTTGGAGCCTTCTGCTATGTATCTATGCCCTTCGGACTCAAGAGTGCCCAAGCCACCTATCAACGGTGTGTACAGAATTTCCTGCATAAACAGATCGGCCGCAATGTGCACACCTATGTGGATGATATTGTAGTAAGGTCAAGGCAGAAGGAGATGCTAGTGGATGACTTGAAGGAAACCTTTGACAACTTGCGGGTTTACAAGATGATGCTTAATCCGGCCAAGTGTGTCTTTGGTGTTCCGGCAGGCAAGTTACTGGGTTTCCTGGTGTCTAATAGAGGAATTGAGGCTAATCCGGAGAAGATTACATCTATCACCTCCCTGGCTAAACCGAAGTGCATCAATGATGTTCAGCGTTTGGCGGGCCGAATCGCCGCACTAAGCCGGTTTATCAGTCGCCTCGGAGAGAAGGCCATTCCTTTGTACCAAATGCTGAGGAAGACAGACCATTTCATTTGGAGTCCGGCTACTGATGAAGCATTTGAGGACTTGAAGCGGCAGTTAGCCAATCCGCTTGTTCTTGCAGCTCCGGTCGACAAGGAGCCACTATTATTATACGTAGCAGCCAATGCTCGGGCAGTTAGCGTGGCTATTGTGGTGGAACACAAGGAGGCAGGCAAGGAATATCCGGTTCAGCGGCCGGTTTATTATATCAGCGAGGTGCTTATTGAATCCAAGCAAAGGTATCCGCATTGGCAGAAGCTGGTCTATGGTGTTTTCATGGCCAGTCGGAAGTTGAAGCAGTATTTTCAAGGGCACCCCATCACAGTGGTCAGTTCAGCTCCCTTGGGTGATATCATACAGAACCGGGAGGCGACTGGCCGGATTGCCAAGTGGGCTATAGAGCTTGGGCCACACGGACTGAAGTATGTGCCTCGGACGGCGGTGAAGTCTCAAGCACTTGTTGATTTCATCAATGACTGGACGGAGCTACAAGCACCAGAGGAGAAGCCGGATCACACATATTGGACTATTCATTTTGATGGATCCAGGCAACTGGAAGGCTCGGGGGCTGGAGTCGTGTTAACTTCCCCACGAGGCGATAAGTTTTGTTATGTTCTCCGCTTAATGTTCCCTTGCACTAATAATGCAGCTGAGTATGAAGCCTTGCTCCATGGTCTCCGGATGGCTAAAGAGATGAACTTAAGCCGGGTTAAGTGCTTCGGTGACTTGGATCTCGTGGTTCAACAGGTGTCTGGCACTTGGGATTGTAGGGACCCGCTCATGACTACATATCGTCGGGAAGTGGATAATATTGCGGGTTGCTTCCAGGGTTATCAAGTGGATCATGTGGACCGTCGGAAGAATGAAGCGGCGGACGCTTTAAGCCGTTTGGGCTCTCAGCGCAAACCGGTCCCGCCTAATATCTTTCTGGACGTGCTGCACAACCCGTCAGTCAAGCTCCCAGGTGAAGCGGATTTGGCTATTCCTGATCCGGAGGCTCGATTGGTGGCAGCATTGCATGCTATTCCGGATTGGACAGTTCCTTATCTTATGTACATGAACCGGGGGGAGTTACCAGAGGATGAGATTCTAGCCAGGCAAATAGTCCGGCGATCCAAGTCTATGACGATTGTCAATGGTGAATTGCATCATCGCAGTGTATCAGGGTCGTTTCAACGTTGTGTTTCTCCTGAGGAAGGCTGTGAAATCTTAAGAGAAATCCATGAAGGGGATTGTGGACACCACGCCGGTTCAAAGTCTCTGGTGGCAAAGGCGTTTCGTCACGGGTTCTACTGGTTGACAGCGCATGCTGACGCGGAGGACTTGGTTAAACGGTGTGATGGATGTCAGAAATTTTCAAGGCGTGCTCATGTGCCGGCTCAAGAATTGAGGATGATCCCAATAACGTGGCCGTTTGCAACTTGGGGGCTGGATATGGTCGGACCTTTTAAAAGATCCAAGGATAAGAAAACCCACCTTTTGGTGGCAGTTGACAAATTTACCAAGTGGGTTGAAGCGGAGCCTGTCAGCAAGTGTGATGCAGCAACAGCGGTGCAGTTCATCAAAAAGGTGATTTTCCGGTTTGGCTTTCCACACAGTATCATTACTGACAATGGTACCAATTTATCTAAGGGCGCTATGAAGGAGTTCTGTGAACGAGAGCATATCCGGCTTGACGTGTCGTCAGTGGCACACCCCCAGTCCAATGGACAGGCAGAACGAGCTAATCAAGAGATCTTGCGAGGCATCAAACCCCGGCTTATGGTCCCATTGCAAAGAACACTAGGATGTTGGGTTGAAGAGCTACCATCTGTGCTATGGAGTATCAATACTACGCCAAACCGATCCACAGGATACACGCCATTTTTCATGGTCTATGGAGCAGAGGCAGTTCTCCCTAGTGATATCCGGCATGATTCACCTCGGGTGGCAGCTTATGTCGAAGAGGACAATGAGACAGCACGGCAAGACGCTTTGGACCTATTGGACGAGGAGCGTGATATAGCAGCTGCCCGTTTGGCGATTTACCAACAAGATGTTCGTCGCTATCACAGTCGCCGGGTTAGAACCAGAACTTTTCAAGAAGGAGATTTGGTGCTTCAGCTCATCCAAGACCAAACAGATATACACAAGTTATCCCCACCTTGGGAGGGACCTTTCGTGGTCAGCAAGAATCTGCACAACGGGTCGTACTATCTGATTGATATTCGAGAGCATAAAGACTCACGTACATCAGAGGAGGAGACTAACAGGCCGTGGAATATAGCTCATCTTCGGCCTTACTACACTTGAGCCATCGGCTCTATCTATGTACATATCATGACAGTGTATATATTATCTTTGATATAATAAAACCGGAGCCTCGGCTAAAGCGGGGTCTCTGTCTTTCTTATCATGCGTGGTTACATGGAGTGGCTCTGTTTTTAAAGCGGACTCCGGTTTACCCTTTGACATTTGCTTTTTATACATCACTGGGGGCCTTGGTCGTGTCCGAACCAACGCGGCACCTTTTGATAGGCGACAGCCACCAGATCACTTGGGGACATGGTCAAGTCTGAACCAGTCACGCCTCTTGGTCGGCCTAAGGCCACAAAATCACTTGGGGGCTTGGTCGAACCCGAACCATTGCCACGCCTCTTGATCTGGCATATATGCCACGAATCATTTGGGGACCTGGCTGACTTGAATCATTGTCACTCCTATTGGGGGCTTGGTCCTATCCGACCATCGTAATACCATCTGATCAGCTCAGTATAGCATATTTTTGCAAACAGTTTTTATCATTGCCTTGGTTTCCATGGTATTTTCATGGCTTGTTTGTTCTTAGTTTTTTGTTGGATTCCTTTTATGTCAACAAACACCTTTTTTTCCGGTTCAGCCTATGGATTTGATTCCCCTTTAATCCGGAGAAGTATGCCCGGTTTATTTTTATTTTTTCCTGTTAACATCATGGAGTAACAAGGGGGTTTATATTGACCCAGTACGGTCTATACGGGAGCTGTTTTCGCCCCCCTTGTTGACGGTAATGGTTTATAAAACCTCCGCTTCAAAGCTTGGCTAAACCAGCTTCATGCCAAGACATGGCAGGAAATATGAATGGAGGTTTTTTCGAACAAAAGCTTCAGTACTTATGCATGAAGGCATATTGAAGATAGAAGTATTAACTATCCTGTTACAAGGCATCACGGTGCCCGAATATAGATCATTTGTTATTTTGGAAAGATTCCAAGGACAGCTATACAAACCGGCTCCCGGTTTAGGCCTGCTCCTCGTCATCATCCGCTTCAGCTCCTTCGTCCCTACCCATTGGCTGGAAATCAACAGTGGTCCAGTCGATTCCCATTAAAGCTTGGAAAACAGCCTCTTCATGTATCAGGGAAGACGGTTCAATATCAGGAGCGTAAGTGTGATTACGGATTGGAGGGATCAGATTCTCCACTTCAAGAGTTGGGACAGGCACTCGCTTGTTCTGGTCATTGTATTGTGCTTGATAATGCGTCAAGTCTGCCTCTTCAGCTAGCTGACAAGCCAGAGGGCACACTGCACGGTTTATTGCCCTTAAATCCTCTTCGTTGAATTCAGAGCCATCTTCCTTCAGGCTGGGATAGCCTTGAGATGCTTCCACAGGGTCGAAATCTGGCACCCATGCCTTTGCCCGGATCAAGGCGTTAATAGCTCCGGTTCGAGCAGCAGATTTCTTCAGCTCCTCCATCCGGGCCGGAAGCATCGACAACATGTTAAGAGTGTCCTGGATTAAAGAAGGTGCCGGGTTGTTATGAGAGGCTGTGGTGATGATCCGCTGGGCTCCGGTATATAATTGTTCCACTAAGGTGTAGGCGGCCTTCAGTTTCTTCTGCACATCGTTTCCCAAGTGCCCGATGCGTGTGCCTACAACAATATAGGGACGGTTTCAAACCGGATTTACGCTGCAGCAGGTTCAAATTATCACAAAAGTTAAAATGAGCTTACCAAAGATCGCAGCGGTCATGGAGTGTATTTGCCGCTTTACGGACGTCAGTTCATCCGCCACCGGTTTAAGGGCAGCTTCAGCATTTTCCTCTCTTTTGGTTAAAGCGGCCTTCTCAGTGGCCCAATCAGCCCGCTCTTTCTTGAAGCCTTCCTTCAACTGTTCAGCGGTGCTCAAGGCGCTGGTTAATTCTTCCTTTGCCTTGTCTGTTTCAGCTTGTTGAGTTTTCAAGGCCTCCTGCAAATCAGCAATCCGGTCCTCCTTGATTCTCGCCTCAGCCTGCATACAGACAGCATTTAACTTTAAACAAGCGGTCCAAGAAATTGAAGTATCAACCACATAACAAAGTTATACGTCTGATACTTGGGGGCTAATGAACCTTCAGTTTTCAAAAGTTACTAGATTGCAAAGTCCCAAGCTCAATACAGGTATTCAACTTGGCACTTGGGGGCTAATGGCTATTTGCTCAAATTATGTTCTAAGGGTAGTTTTCTGTTGGAGCCCCGGTCTAATTCTGCTAAGTTAAACCGACCCTTGGGGGCTATATTAATGGATTTCAAAAGTGTTGAGGATCATATTCAAGTCCCGATTTGACGAAGGCTACAAACCGACCCTTGGGGGCTAGGAGGATTGATGCAAAGGCAGTCAGTAAAGAAGTAAGTTACCTCAAATTTATCCCTCGTCATTTTTACCAGACCAGCTTCACAATCACGGCTAGTATAAAGCCGGTTTAGATAGCCGGAATGAAGATCTTGGGCACTCAGAGCAGCATATGTCTCCAGTTCAACATCCCATTTTTCTTTATTCAGAGCGGAAAAATCCTCTTTTATGGTATGCTTGGTTAAGGTGACAGGATTCCCGGGTTCAAAGCGGCCTACACCGGTAATCACAACATCATCATCTTTGGACTCGCCGGTTTGTGTTAGTGTGATCGGTTTGTCAGCAGGACTATGGGATTTCTCAATCCGGACGGAGCTGACAGGCGGGTCAGCAGAGACTGAAGTATTAATAGGCCTCTCTTCGGGAATAGCATCGTCTTGTAAAGGAGGATCATTGGGAATATCCTCAGGAGCAAGTGCTTCAAGATCTGGCGTTTTGTCATGTTCTGGGGCTACATCTTCTTCAGCCTCTTTATCCAGGCGGGCTTTCTTGCTCGGTTTAGGTTTGGCCCTGAAAGAAAATCAAAGAGTCAAGGAAAAGCATAAGCCATTACATAGTGTACTGGAAGCATATGTTCAGCTTAGCTTACCCAAGAACCGTTTTTAACGGTGGCAGCTGAGTGGCCGACGATTCACCAGAAGATGAATGAGAAGTAACCTGATAATCGGAGTCGGATGGGTTAAGAGGTTGACGGAAGAAACCCGCTTTAGGATGTAAATCAACAAAAAGGTCAGAGACCTTGGAGCGGCGTTTTCGAACCGGACTGTTTGGTAAACCGGTGGAGGTAACTACCTGGCCACTGTGCCGGGTTGTGCGGCGAGCTTCATGTTGCGGAGTCTTCATAACAAATTTAGGATCCAAATAAGCAAGAGGATGAGAAAATTTAACTTTCCGGTTTGCCTGTCGAAATTTTGGCAAAGGCAAGATTTCTGAATCGGAAGAGAGAATAGTTACCTCAACGAATTCCACATTGCTGGCTTCAGCGTCGTCCTGACAAGCATCATCATCAATAAGGCGTGTAAAAAATAAGCCAAGTGAGTCAAGTTCTACCTCAAGGTCCGGGTTACCCACATCGTCATCAATAGCTGGATCAGATGAAGCGGTGGTTTTTCTCTTGTGAGCTGGCTTCTTGATAACCTTGGTCTTGGGACGGATTGGCCGCCCTGCTTTCTCCGTTTTGTCTTGAGAAAGCTTCTTGCTCCAAAATGGATTATCGCCCTGGATCAGCAGTAATTAAATGTCAAATAGATAAAGCAGTAACCGGTTCAACAATAGAGCAATTAAAATCTTACCGCTGGCGGTTTGTTGGTGGTGCAGTAAGGAGGCAGACCGGTTTGAGCACAGAGGTGCTCCGGTTCATTCAGCATCTTTTTTAAAGATTCTGTGACTTCATCATCGGGGAGTTGGATTTTAGTGTGTCGGAGTGGGTCATCGACACTATCAGTATACTTGCACATCAAACTGGAGCGCCGGCTCAGAGGCAGTATGCTCCATGATATCCAACAGCGTGCAAGATCTATTCCCGTTAAGCCGTTGGCCATAAAAGCTCGGAGCTTGGACAGTTGCGGAGCATATTTAATTCTTTCCTTGGCGCTTAGTCTTTGTGGAAAAGGGTGCGTGTTGCTGAGTCGTTCTGGACGGAAGCCAGGCAAGGGATTTTCATTGTCAGGGGAGGTATCCTTGCAATAAAACCAAGTTGCATTCCACTCCTTGGGGTGAGTATGGAGTTTGACGTGGGGATAAGTGATCTCCTTCCTCTTCTGAATGGCCATACCGCCCAATTCAGTGTTGGGGCCATCAGTGAATTCAGTGCGACGGTTTAAATGGAAGAGGTCTCTAAAAAACTCAACTGAAGGCTCCTCTTGAAAGTATACCTCAGAGAGCACTTGAAAGTGGCATAGATTGGTAACAGAGTTGGGGCCAATATCCTGTGGACGGAGCTGTAAATTGGCTAACACATCCCGGTAAAATTTAGAGCCGGGCGGTTTGAAGCCCCGGGCCAAGTGATCTGCGAAGACCACAACCTCTCCTTCCTGGGGGGTGGGAGGACATTCATTTCCAGGAACCCTCCAGTGGATCGTATCTTTACTGTCTAAAGCGCCGATCAAGACTAGATCGTCCAACTGTGATTCCGTGACGCGAGATGGAACCCAATTGCACTCATACACTTGTTTGGCCATGGCGAGATCTACAAGAAATAGGTGATCCGGTTCAAGAACACGCTGGGTAAAAGAAGGTGTTGATCTAAACTACGATAAACCGGGGACAGTACCTATAAACCGGTCTTCCACAATGCGGCATCATGTGGATTCTGGCGGTTCAACCAGGGGACTAATGGTATATACCGGTTTAGTAACTTTTTTCTATGATATGATAAGTTAAACCGCCTGACCTAAGCATCGGAAGAAATTGAAGCTATGGATAACTAGGTATGCAGAAACAAGTTTCACATGATCTTATCACAGCCGCGGATCTACCGCGAGCTCACAAAAACAGAAAATATTCCGAAGAGTAAGGCAGAAACAGAAGTGAACCATTGAGCGGGTATGTGCGAGAGATATATGGACTTAGATGAGAAACTACAGGTGGATGCTTAAAGACTACTACTAAATGCAGCAGGGATTCACAGATTTATTCAAGGTCAGAAAACAGGTATGAGCATGCGACGAACACAGCACGAACATGGAACCCTAAGAACAGATCTAGGTCAAGAAGAGGAGAAAGCTTACCGGGAACGGAGAAGATGCGGAAACATGCCGCAATGCTCTGGTACGTTCAGGTTGATGCAGCGGCCCAAGACGAGGCAGAGGTCGACGGCGGTGGCGGAGCTCCAAGGCTGGCGACGCGAAGAAGACGAAGAAGAAGGGACGAAGGGAAAGGGAAAGAAATGACCCTTCGGTCTTATTTATAAGGAAATAGAGCTAGGTCAAGCGCGCGGATCTAGGAGCTATTGTTAAAAGAGGGCGTTATAAATGATAAAATTTCATGATGACGTCATGCCGGCTTACAGCAACCAGAAATGATGACGACGCGGCGGTTTACCAATTACCCGAAGATGTCCAAGACACCAGATTTTGTGAGGGATTGACATGAACCAGTTCAAATCAATCTGGGGCCTAATGTTGGGGATATTACCACTAGGCATGAACCGGCCTGCTTGGGCCGGGATAACTTCATTAGTGGTATGAACAGATGAAGGCCCAAGGCCTGTAGCCGGTTTAGAACCTGTAGCCGTAAACCGGCCTGATGTGCAACTTGTATTGTAAGTTAGGAACAGAGAGATACCAACCGGGATACGAGTATGGACCGGTTGGGACTCTATGGACCGACGGGCGTCACCCGTGTATATAAGGGGACGACCCGGCGGCGGTTCAGGGGGAGAACGACAACTCGAGTCTAGGTGAAGCTTGTTTGCTCCCTAGCCATCGAGACCACATCAATTCCATCGCAACTAGACGTAGGCTTTTACCTTCATCGAAGGGGCCGAACTAGTATAAAACCCTCGTGTCTTTGTGTCCGCTTTAACCCCTTCAAGTAAACTTGTAGCGATGGCTCCACGACTAAGTCATTTCGCTAGGACATCTGCCGTGGTAAATCCACGACAATTTATGATGCTGAAACACAATTTGGTGATCAACATGAACCTAGTGGTAATGTTAATGTCAATGATCAACCTACAATAATAATGATCTAGAGATCGAACCTGCCGTTGATCTTGATAACCCACAATCAAAGAATCAACGTTATGATAAGGGAGATTTCGTTGCTAGGAAGCGCAGTAAATAAAGAGAGCCATGGGTTCAGAAACCCATGCATTTTCCTCCTAAGCCATCCAAGAAAAAGGACGATGAGGATTTTGAGCGCTTTGCTGAAATGATTAGACCTATCTTCTTAAGTATGTGCTTAACCAATATGCTTAAAGTAAATCCTTATGCTAAATACATGAAGGATATTATTACAAATAAAAAAAGATACGGGAAGCTGAAATTTCCACCATGCTTGCTAATTACACTTTTAAAGGTGGAATACCTAAGAAACTAGGAGATCCAGGAGTACCAAGTATACCATGCTCCATTAAAAGAAACTATGTTAAAACTGCTTTATGTGATCTTGGAGCCGGTGTTAGTGTTATGCCTCTCTTTTTATATCGTAGACTTGAATTAAATAAGTTGACACCTACTGAAATATCTTTGCAAATGGCTGATAAATCAACTGCTATACCTGTCGGTATTTGTGAGGATATGCCTGTTGTGGTTACAAATGTCACTATCTTAACGGACTTTGTTATTCTTGATATTCCCAAGGATGATAGTATGTCGATTATCCTTGGTAGACCTTTTTTTGAATACTGTAGGGGATGTTATTGATTGCAACAAAGGCAATGTCACTTTTGATGTTAATGGTAATGAGCATACGGTACACTTTCCGAGGAAACAACCTCAAGTTCATAGCATCAATTCTATTGGAAAAATTCCAACTATCATTATTGGAGGTTTTGAATTTCCTCTTCCTACTGTCAAGAAAAAATATGATATTCTTATTATTGGGGATGTTCATATCCCCGTTGAGGTAACCTAGTGTTATTCGAAATTTCTCCGGTTCCATGTTATTCGGAATGAGTTTGTTAACAAGACTTGATCAACCTTGTTAGTGGATTCCTTTTGATGATCATGAGATGGATGAAACTAGAAGGCACAACCTTCTGTACCCTCTTTTTACTTTCTGTTATTTAGAATAAATAAAGCAAAAATAGTATTATCTATCTGTTTTCTGAATTATCCATGCAATAAAACATTATCCCGAAAATAAAAATTCTCCAAATGCCCTGCAAATTTAGTATGATTATTTATGGAATATTTGAGGATTTTAGGCACTGAGAACACAGTAGGGAGGGCAAGCACGTGGCCACGAGGGTCCAGGGTGCGCCCACTCTGACTGGGCGCGCCCCCTGCCTCGTGGGCCTACGGTGGCCCCCCTCTACTTATTCCTGCACCTACACACTCCATCTTTCTCCCAAAAAATCCCCATCCAGCTCAAGCATGAGTTCTGGCAAATTTTGCTGCGATTTTCGATCTCCTTGCTCAAAGCTCCATTCACAAAACTACTTTGGGAGATTGTTCCTTGGTATGTGACTCCTCCAATGGTCCAATTAGTTTTTGTTCTAGTGCTTTATTCATTGCAAAAATTTTCTGCCTAGGTGACCCTGTTCTTGAGCTTTCATGTCAAATTTATGAGATCCCAAGTAAGTCTAATGCACGATATAGGCTCTAGGCACTTGTGGGAGTAGTTGCTATCAATCTTGTTTTGTTTGATCCACTTTTATTTTGAGTTACTAAAAATTTCAAAAAAGATCAGAGGAAGAAATATGTTTAGGAAAATGTACCAAGGTGGTTCTTCAACAAAGAAAGGACCCTGGCGCGCTATGCGTGAGCAACACGATAAACCACCAAGGGAAGCTGACGTGCGGCCTTGTGAATGGCCGTTAGAAGAATTTATGATCAATGCAGGCATCAAGGATGAATTTGATGCATATGTGCATAATGCTGATCTTGAGGACTTCATGCAAGATAAGTGTCCTCAGTACTACTATTTAACTGATTCATTCGTGAGAAGGTTTAAATTTACATCTTCGCGTAATTCTCAAAGTGTCCTGTTTGATATTTATGATCAATCATATACCATGGACCTAGAAGATTTTACTACGGCTTGCAAACTCCTGCATTGGGGCAATGTTAATGAACCCTGTAAATCTGAATATAAAGACTTTCTTGCTAGTATTACTGTGGGAGAATCTAGCAAGGGATATAGCACAAGCTACCATAGGGAGCATTCATTTTCCTGCTATGCATTATTTTGCTCTCTTCATTGGTAGATGTATTAATGGTAAAGATGAAGCATGTCACATGTGTGCTCCTGATCTTTGTGTCCTCAAGAGTGATGTATTAGGTAATAAAGATTACAACTTGGGGGCAATTGTTGCATGTAGGTTGCATAATAATGGTTTATCTGGAGATTTATTTGGAGGGATTTATGCGACCCGTGTTGCTAATTATCTTGGTATACCTCCACGTGAGGGTGATATGGAGTTGCTTCCCGCTTATATAGATTATAATGCTATGGTCAGCCATCGTTTTCTTGTGAGGAATGAACAATTCCTCCAGTATCGATTAATCTTTGACAGACGTCGCTCTGTCCATGTTACTCTCCCTGCTCCTGCCCTTTTTGATTATCAGGCAAAAATAAGATATGTTGTAACTAGGGAGGAGGCAACCGAACACGAGAGGAGAGCCGAGGTAGATCGCCACCATGCCGCAGTTCAGGAGGCAATGGCTGCTGCTTCTCAGTACGACCCCAGTTATAACTTCGGATATCAGCCAGGCTATCCATGGCAATAGACCAACTTAGGCCAAAAGCCTAAGCTTGGGGGAGTATGTATTTCTCACCGACATTACATTCATGTTCACACACTTATTCTAGTTGTCGGTGCTCATACTTTTTCATTGTATTATCCATGCTGGTTTAATTTATTTTTCTAGCTTTCTTCTTGTGTGTTCGATAAACCTTAAGAAAAACTAAAAAATTTAGTTAGTTTAATTTCCATGCTTGTAGTAGTAATTAAAAATAAAACCCAAAAAGATTTCTCGTTCTTCTTTTACTTGTTGGGAGCTTTCCCGTGTAAATAGTTTTATTTTCTTTTCTTTCCTTTGGGGGTCGAGAGGAGAAGACCATAATGAAAATGTTTAGTGGCTCTAATATGCATGATTGTTTATTTAACCAAGAGCCCATATTACCTTGTCTTCTCCCTTGAATTGAATGCTTGCAGATTCCATCTTAGTCCAATGCATGTGCACTATTATTATTATACACACTGTTCGGTCGTGCAAGTGAAAGGCAATAATGACGACATATGATGGACTGATTGAGATGAGAGAAGCTGGTATGAACTCGACCTCTCTTGTTTTTGTAAATATGATGAGTTCATCGTTCCTGATTCAGCTTATTATGAATAAACATGTTTGCAATGACAATTAGAGATTATAGTTGCTTATGCCATGCTTAATTAGCTAGGAGCTTATAATGGTTTACCTTGCATGCCAACATGCTACTAAAATAGTTGTGATGTGGTATGATAGGGTGGTATCCTCCTTTGAATGATTTGAGTGACTTGACTTGGCACATGTTCATGCATGTAGTTGAAACAAATCAACGTAGCCTTCACGATATTTATGTTCAGGGTGGATTATATCCTACTCATGCTTGCACTCAGTGTTGATGAATTTTAATGCATGTTCATGACTATTGTCGCTCTCTCAGTTGGTCGCTTCCCAGTCTCTTGCTAGCCTTCACCTGTACTAAGTGGGAATACTGCTTGTGCATCCAAACTCCATAAACCCCAAAGTTATTCCATATGAGTCCACCATACCTTCCTATATGCGGTATTTACCTGCCGTTCCAAGTAAATTTGTATGTGCCAAACTCCAAACCTTCAAATGAAATTCTATTTTGTATGCTCGAGCAGCTCATGTATCAACTAGGGCTGTCTGTATCTTCCATGCTAGGTGGGTTATTCTCAAGAGGAGTGGACTCCGCTCCTCATTCACGAGAAAATGGCTGGTAACCGGGATGCCCAGTCCCATGATAAAAAAAGATCAAAGCAAATCAAAATAATTAAACAAAACTCCCCGAGGGCTGTTGCTAGTTGGAGGCACTTGTTGTTTCGAGCAAGCCATGGATTGATGCTTGTTGGTGGTGGGGGAGTATAAACTTTACCATTCTGTTGGGGAACCGCCTATAATGTATGTAGCATGGAAGATATCGAGATCTTATAGTTGTTACGTTGACAGTGAAAGTATATCGCTCAAAATGTTATTCATATCTATTTTAAAATCGAGCTCTAGCACCTCTACAAATCTCTGCTTCCCTCTACGAAGGGCCTGTCTATTTACTTTTATGTTGAGTCATCACCCTCTTATTAAAAAGCACCCGCTAGAGAGCACACTGTCATTTGCATTCATTACTATTAGTTTATATTGGGTATGACTTGGATCTCTTTTACCATGAATTACAATGTTTAGTCAGTCCTTGATCTTTAAAGGTGCTCTGCATTTATGTTTTGCATTCTCGGAAAGGGCTAGCAAGATACCATCTTGTTATATCATATTATGATTGTTTTAAGAAAGTGTTGTCATTTGATATTTATTATTATTGCTCGCTAGTTGATTATGCCATTTATATGAGTAAACATGAGAACTAAGTGTTATTGTGAATATGGTTAGTCCGTAATCTTTGTTGAAAACTTGAATGCTGGCTTTACATATTTACAACAACAAGAGCAAACAGAGTTTGTAAAAGTTTTTCTTTATCACTCTTAGTTTGTCAACTAAATTGCTTGAGGACAAGCAAAGGTTTAAGCTTGGGGGAGTTGATACGTCTCCAACGTATCTACTTTTCCAAACACTTTTGCCCTTGTTTTGGACTCTAACTTGCATGACTTTAATGAAACTAACCCGGACTCATGTTGTTTTCAGCAGAACTGCATGGTGTTATTTTTGTGCAGAAACAAAAGTTCTCGGAATGACCTAAAAATCCATGGAGATTACTTTTGGAAAATATAAAAAATATTGGCGAAAGAATCAAGGCCAGGGGCCCACACCCTATCCACGAGGGTGGGGGCGCGCCTTTTGGAAAATAAAAAAAATACTGGCAAAAGAATCAAGGCCAGGGGGCCCACACCCTGTCCACGAGGGTGGGGGCGTGCCCCCTCCCCCTGGGCACGCCCCCTGCCTCGTGGGCCCCCTGGACATCCACCGACCTCAACTCCAACTCCATATATTTGCTTCACGGAGAAAAAAAATCAGAGAGAAAGTTTCATCATGTTTTACGATACGGAGCCGCTGCCAAGCCCTAATCTCTCTCGGGAGGGCTGATCTGGAGTCCGTTCGGGGCTCCAGAGAGGGGGATTCATCGTTGTCGTTATCATCAACCATCCTCCATTACCAATTTCATGATGCTCACCACCGTGCGTGAGTAATTCCATCGTAGGCTTGCTGGACGGTGATGGGTTGGATGAGATTTACCATGTAATCAAGTTAGTTTTGTTAGGGTTTGTTCCACTATGTTCTGAGATTGACTATGACTTTGCTATGCTTAATGCTTGTCACTAGGGACCGAGTGCCATGATTTCAGATCTGAACCTATTATGTTTTCATGAATATATGTGAGTTCTTGATCCTATCTTGCAAGTCTATAGTCACCTATTATGTGTTATGATCCGACAACCCCGAAGTGACAATAATCGGGATACTTCTCGGTGATGACCGTAGTTTGAGGAGTTCATGTATTCACTAAGTGTTAATGCTTTGGTCCGGTACTCTATTAAAAGGAGGCCTTAATATTTCTTAGTTTCCATTAGGACCCCGCTGCCACGGGAGGGTAGGACAAAAGATGTCATGCAAGTTCTTTTCCATAAGCACGTATGACTATATTCGAAATACATGCCTACATTACATTGATGAACTGGAGCTAGTTCTGTGTCACCCTATGTTATAACTATTACATGAGGAATCACATCCGACATAATTATCCATCACTGATCAAATGCCTACGAGCTTTTCACATATTGCTCTTTGCTTATTTACTTTACCGTTGCTACTGTTACAATTACTACAAAACTACTACTGTTACTTTTGCTATTGTTACCGTTACTTCCATACTACTTTGCTACTAAATACCTTGCTGCAGATACTAAGTTATCCAGGTGTGGTTGAATTTACAACTCAACTGCTAATACTTGAGAATATTCTTTGGCTCCCCTTGTGTCGAATCAATAAATTTGGGTTGAATACTCTACCCTCGAAAACTGTTGCCATCCCCTATACTTGTGGGTTATCACATACACACACAGGTGTAGCAATGCATCAGTAATAATACATGTGAAGCAAACTTGTTGGATCAACAATATAGTGATGTAGTTAAATTAATTAAGCAAACATGTAAGTGCGCTAAACAATCATGCATGTACACATGAAAGATATGAAGCATCCCTTAAAATCTTGACTACATCAAGCAGGGGGTAGCAATGTACATAACTCAACTAAGTTAATTGGTGTCATTACATAAAAGTAGAACAAAGTAACAACTAACATAGCCAGCCGATCAATAGAATAAAGCTCACAGAAATGGAAGATGGACTTAATCATTTAGTAATGAACACCATGAATTAACTAGACCAACCCAGACAGCATATATCACACCTACATGAACTATTTTAGTAGTGTAGTGAGCAGGAAGCTTTCTATATGAACAACAGAGTCCCATAGGAAGCAATGAGAGATCAGCACTACCACTGATCAATTTAGCAAACCCAGGAACATAGCTATGGAACAAGATCATCCATATGTAAACCAAAGCATGGCAGGAACTCACATGATATAAACCAAACATGAATGGGAACCTACAAACCCTAGATAGCATGGGAACAATAACTACAGAGCTTTAGATTTAGTGGTGACCATAATCAAGAACACATAACATGATTGGCAGCAGAGGGAGATGGAGATGGATGTGCTACCTGCTTTTGTGGTGGTGCGTCGTGGTAGCCGTGCTTGAGCTCCTCCTCCTGATGCTGCTCAATAACCTGCAGGACAAACAATTCCATAGGTGAGCTGCCACAGGGCATCCACATGACAACGCAAAATATCAAGCAACATGTCTAATTCATTGACAGGGATGCACAATCAAAATAGAGCGTAAAAAATCTAGAATAAAGAACCACCTCCCCACAAAACCCTAACCCCGTGAATCCATCCCCATCTCTAAATTAGATTACCAGCGATATGACAACATTCAAACAAAAAGAAAAATGTTTCCACTTCATAGTTCTACTAAGGTACTATGCATGTGCTGCATGTACGCAAAGCAAGCAGAGGTAGCTCAAAGCCCATGAACCCTAACCCCATGAACAAGAGGGATATCATCCCATGAACCCTAACCCCATGAATCCATCCCCATCCACATCAATCCATCCCCATGAAGAAGAACCCTAACCACTAGGAACGAGGGGATCGACCTAATCCTGAACCTAACCCAAAAAATCAAGCGAGTACCTTCATATCCAAGTGCTACTGATATACAAGCAAGTAGTGCTGATGGAAACCCTAATTGACCATGTATGCTAGCTGAGTAATTGAACTATACACAAGCAAGTACTGATACAAGTAAGATGAACCAGAGGGAGGTCTTCCTCTAACATCATCCACTTCCTCATCCATCTCCATCCCCTAAAATCATGCACTTCCTCTCCATCAACATGAACCCTAAACCATGAAGTGGACTACCATAGGGGGATCAAACGAACATGAACAAGAACAAGAACATGAACCCTAAACCATGAAGCGGACTACCAGAGGAGGTCCTAACCCTAGAATCACCAGGAGCTCCTAAATGAACATGAATAAGAACCACCAGGAGCTCCTAGATCGACCAAATCCTAACCCTAGATCGACCAGGAGGGGTATCTACCGAACCTCAGAAGATCGAGGGGAGAAGTACCTTCCATCGTCGATCGTTGATGATGTGGATGACGTAGCCATCATCGTTGATGTAGTAGCCGTCGTCGCTGTCGTAGTCGTGTCGGTCGATGTAGCCGCCTTTGTGGATGTAGCCGTCGTGGTCGAGGGGGGAGGGGAGGGTGAATTCATCGTTGGGGAGAGGGGTGTCGGTGTCAAAACCGGCAGATCTCGGGTAGGGGGTCCCGAACTGTGCATCTAAGGATCGAAGGTAACAGGAGGCAGTGGACACGATGTTTACCCAGGTTCGGGCCCTCTTAATGGAGGTAATACCCTACTTCCTACTTGATTTACTTTGATGAGTATAGGGGTTACAAGATGTAGGACCTTGAAGTATGTCTAGAGGGGGGGTGATTAGACTACTTGACCAATTAAAAACTTAACCTTTTCCCAATTTTAGTCTTTGGCAGATTTTAGCTATCTTAGCACAAGTCAAGCAATCTTCACACAATTCAAGCAAGCATGCAAAGAGTATATGAACAGCGGAAGTAAAGCATGCAACTTGTAAGAATGTAAAGGGTAGGGTTTGGAGAATTCAAACGCAATTGGAGACACAGATGTTTTTGTTGTGGTTCCGATAGGTGGTGCTATCGTACATCCACGTTGATGGAGACTTCAACCCATGAAGGGTAACGGTTGCGCGAGTCCACGGAGGGCTCCACCAAAGAAGGGTCCATGAAGATGCAACCTTGTCTATCCCACCATGGTTGTCGCCCACGAAGGACTTGCCTCACTAGCGGTAGATCTTCACGAAGTAGGCAATCACCTTGCCCTTACAAACTCCTTGGTTCAACTCCACAATCTTGTCGGAGGCTCCCAAGTGATACCTAGCCAATCTAGGAGACACCACTCTCCAAGAAGTAACAAATGGTGTGTTGATGATGAACTCCTTGCTCTTGTGCTTCAAATGATAGTCTCCCCAACACTCAACTCTCTCTCACAGGATTTGGATCTGGTGGAAAGAAGATTTGAGTGGAAAGCAACTTGGGGAAGGCTAGAGATCAAGATTCATATGGTAGGAATGGAATATCTTGGCCTCAACACATGAGTAGGTAGTTCTCTCTCAGAAATGGTAAGTTGGAAGTGTAGGTTTGTTCTAATGGCTCTCTCCACGAATGAAGAGGAGGTGGAGGGGTATTTATATCCTCCACACAAAATCTAACCGTTACACACAATTACCAATCTCGGTTGGACCGAATCAACAAACTCGGTCAGACCGATTCAGTAAACCTAGTGACCGTTAGGGTTTTCGGTGGGACCGGCATGCAACTCGGTAGGACCTATATGGTTAGGGTTAGGGCATAACGTAATCTCGGTGAGACCGATTACACAAACTCGGTGAGACCGATTTTGGTAATAAGCTAACCACAGAGTTGGTCAGGTAAACTCGGTGGGACCGATTCGCTCATTTCGGTGAGACCGAAATGTTACAAAAAAGAAACAGAGAGTTTACATTGCAATCTCGATGGGACCGATCGCTCACTTCGGTTAGACTGAAACGTTATGAAGGGAAATAGAGAGATTACAATCCCATCTCGGTTAGACCGAGATCCCTATCGGTGAGACCGATTTGCCTAGGGTTTGTGGCAGTGGCTATGACATCTAAACTCGGTGGTGCCGGATAGAAAGAATCGGTGGGGCCGAGTTTGACTTTAGGTTTAGGTCATATGTGGATATGAGAAAGTAGTTGAGAGTTTTTGGAGCAAGAAACACATCAAGCAACACCTCATCCCTCCTTGATAGTATTGGCTTTTCCTATAGACTCAATGTGATCTTGGATCACTGAAATATAAAATGAAGAGTCTTGAGCTTTTGAGCTTGAGCCAATCCTTTTATCCTTAGTATTTTGAGGGATCCACTTTCCTCATCCATGCCATGCCATTCATTGAGCTTTCATAAAATATTTGTCTTGGAATAATATTAGCTCAATGAGCTATATGTTGTTAGGAATTACCAAAACCACCTAGGGATAGTTGCACTTTCAATCTCCCCCTTTTTGGTAATTGATGACAACATATAGATCAAAGCTTCGACAAATGATAATGAGATTGAAAATCATTGTCGCTTTGAGAAGTATGTGATAAGCAAGAGCTCCCCCTAAATTTGTGCATAGTTTAAGATTTGCTCTGGACTGCAAATGCACAAGGAATTAGGCTCATGGGTTACTCTTCCATATCACATACATCTTGGTGGAGCGCTCAAAATAATAAAGATTGAATACATGCACTCATCACCAAGCAAAGTGAATGATCATAGAAAGATAAATGGGATAATATCATCTAACAAGCATAAATGTAGCTTATGATCAAACACATGATCATCAATGTCTCACAGGCAATAACATAGTATCTCAAGCAATCAAAAGCAAACAAAGTTCAACCACGAAGACAAGAGAGAACAAAAGCAAACTCTCTCTCTCGAAGCCTATGATCTATACATTTTTCTCCCCCTTTGGCAACAAGTTACCAAAAAGTTCATAGAAAATGCATAGTACTATTTCGTCTCTCAGGCTTGGTCTTCAGTTGGTGGTGTAGAGATGGCTCCTTGGACGAAGACTTCAGTTGATGTGGATGGAGCTGAAGGAGTTGGTGCTGGAGCTGGTTGCACTGGAGCTGTAGCTGGTGCAGATGAAGTGGCTTTGGTGTCTGTCATAGGCCCTGCAACTGATCTCTGAGCTCGAGGCACTCTGGCAAATGCATTAGTAGTTGTCCTGCCCTTCCTCTCCTGCATGTCATCCTGTAGCTGCAGCACAACTGACTGAATCTTAGTTACTTTAACATCGAGGTCATAGAATTTTTGTTCCATGATTCTTTCCAGGCTCTCCTGGTTTTGAGTTAGGGTGGCCAACCCTTTCTCAATCCTCAGAGTTGATGCTATTAAGTAACCAAGCTGGTCCTGTTTGCTCCTCAAAAAGTACTCAGATGCCTCCTCTAAAGTTGGCATCTTGGCAGCCTTCTCTTTCTTTGCCTTCTCCTTCTTCTCTTGAGCTTGCACTGATGATGGTTCATTCTCATTCATGACAACTTGATTGTCCTCAAAATCTGGATAGATGACAAAGTGTTCCTTATCCAACAGGTATTTTCCTATGCCCATCTTGGAATTGATCAGCTCCTGGATTTGTGGGGCATACCCACAACTTCTCTTCTGGTCTGCTACAGTCCTCTTGATAGTCTCAACTATGAGGCTCATGACCTTGAATTTCTGTGGCACATCAAATATGTGTAGCAAATTAATTGCATGCCCTATGATCATGTTGTGGTCACCTGACTTGGGCAATAGAGTGTGCCTTAGGATCCAGTTGATTGTTGGCAGCCCTGACAGAAGAAAATGGACAGACCCAAACTTGAAAGTCTCAAGTGCCTTGTCTGGGATCTCCTTGTACATGTGTGACATTGAATTGTGATCCTTCTTCTTCTTGGAGTAGACATCCAAGTCATCTTCATTCTCCTCTGGGGCATTGATCAGATTTTCCCATTCCTCAATAGTTGATTGGTACCTTGTACCTTCAGACATCCAGACTATTCTGCCATCAGGATAAAAGTGAGCTGTGGAGTAGAATTGCATAACTAGTTCATCATTCCAGTTTGTGAACTTCTGTCCAACAAACTCATCAACTCCACAAGCCTTAAAGCTGTCAAATACTCCTGGGTAATGATCCTCATTTTCCTTCATGTATTTCCAATCTACCCACCTCATATCACAAACTATGGGCTTCTTGTCCAACAACACAGTCTCATAAAAGTCCTGATGTTCCTTAGTGTGGAACCTGTAATCAACAGCAGTTCTTCTTCTGATTGCATAGGTATCAGACAATCTCCACTGCCTGAGCCCTGCATCCTTCCTTAGCTTCATATTCTCAGCCACTGGATGAGCATCGTTGTGGTCTGGAATCTTGGGTTTGAGCTTCCTCAGAACTTGTCCTTCATCTTCTTCCTCAGCAGCAACTTCAGGCACTGGGGCCTTGTTCTTCTCAGCAGCTGGTATGCTCCTCGTATTCCTCTTAGGTGCAGTCTTGGCCTTGGAGGCAGCTTTGGGTGCTTCTTTGGGCTTTGATGATGCAGCCCCTAACCTTATAGCATCACCCATCAGCTTTTGTGCCTTGGGTGCTGGTGCAGCAACCTCTTCTTCCTCCTCCTCTTCCATCATGGAAGGTTGTCCAACAACTCTGGCCATGGTCTTTCTGACCCTTTCTTTCCTCTTCTTCCCTTCTGCAGCTGGCTCTTTGGGATCAGGTTTCTCAGGTTCTTGAGTTGAAGCTCTGACTTTCAGCATAGGTGTCCTCTTGGCAGGGACCTTCCTGTTTAGTCCAGACTTTGTAGCCTTAGCTGAGCCATACTCCTTTTTGAGCACTATCTTCTTGGAAGTAGCCTCATCTTCAGCTGCCACATAGTCCTCATCCTTAGAGTCTGAGGTTCTCTTCCTTCTGGCTCTTGTGGCTGCTTTGGGAAAATTGCTAGGAGTGCTCGTGCTGCCTTCATATGAGGTACTAGAGGGACTAGTGCCCTCACACATGTGAATCTGCTCCTCTTCCCTATTCTGACTGTCACTTTGGTCTGACATGTTGCAAGCTCTAACTCCTGACCCTGTGAATAGTTGCAGTTGAGATAGAATGGATGAGCATCACAAAATGTAGAGATTTTTGCAAAAGAATGATTCAAAAACTTAGTTTTAGTTTTCCACAGAAAGCATTTCGGATCAACCGATTTGCAAACTCGGTGATACCGAAGCAGCTTTTGGAACCTAAACTAGTGAACTCGGTCAGACCGAGTCACAGTTTGGTGGCACCGAGACTGCTAGGGTTTCACAAAGTTCTAAAATCGGTCACACCGATTCGCAATTCTCGGTCAGACCGAGAATCACTTGTGCAATGGCGTTAGCCGAATTGGTGGAACCGAGTTTTTCAACTCGGTGGGTCCGAGATGGTTTCGGCGGAAACCTAACCCTAAATTTTCAATTCACATCTAATCTAAGGATTGTTTTGACTGCATAGATGCATTTCAATTGTGGCAAGAATCATAATGAACATAATGTGCTAGGAATTGGACGGGGATAGCATTGTGATCGATTCCATACCCTAGTTCGGCGATGAACTCGCTACGGCGGCAACGGCGGGGATGAATTCCGTTGACGGCAGCAGAGACCAGCGACTGGAGGCGGCTGGTGACGAAGTCGACGATCCGGAGACCTAGGAGGCAGAGCGAGCTATGCATGGGCGAAGGGGTTTGGAGAAGTTTTCCAAGTTTTTGACCATGTGTATATATAGCCCGACCCTGCCGGTGTGACCGAGTGGAACAACTCGGTGGCACCGAGATGCATAACTGTTGACAGTTACAGCAACTCGGTGAGACCGAAAAGTTCAAATCGGTTGCACCGAGATTGAAAACCTAGATCGACTTAGTGATCTCGGTATGACCGAAATGGAAGAATCGGTCAGACCGAAACACACAAAGAAGTTTTGGAAGTTTAAGTCGATGACGAATCGGGGACTCCGAGTGCTCCTCACACAGAGTGGTTCAAATCTGACTTGATCAAATTTTGTGATGTAACATGAATAGAGTTTGAGACGAGAAAAGCATAGATAGCTAGAGAAGGTTCTTAGGCATTCTTGTTCAGCCACTTGGCAAAAGAAAAAGAAGACAATCAATCAAAGCAACAAGTGGATGTCCTTGAATGAGTAAAATATGCAACCAACATGCTCACACAATAAAATGGCAAATAAAATATGTGGCAAAGCATGCACAACCAATTCTAGCATCTATCAAACAATTGGCGATGACTAGGTCATCTATATATGAGTATATTGACTTAGGAGTCAAATGAGAACATTTGATCATAGGTCATACTCATCGTTTAAGCTCAAGTGGGGTTACCACTTTTACATAATGCATTGATGTGTTCACACCATTAGAGTTGCTTTGACTCAATTCTTAGAGTTAAGCTCCCCCTAGATGTGAGATCCCCCCTAAGAGGGATGAACTAACCTTGGGTTTTGTCGATGATGACTTCATGTAGGTGTTGAAGATGTGGATGCTCAATGTTGATGAAGATCTTTTGGAGCAATCCTTTGGAGTGAGTTGCACTTTCAATACCTACACGTGTTAGTCCCACAAGGAACAAACAAGTATATCCATAGACATAGAGTGATGCACACACAATATGATGTCCATGAAAGCATTTAGGTTACCTTGTCCCTTGTCTTACCAACAAGAGGGTTTGTGACTCCTTGAACTAGTGCAAGATGTGGAAGTTGATTGCACTTGTCCTTGCCATAATGATATGAGTGAAGAATGTTGGCGGAGTCACCCTCAAGAACTCTCTAGTTCTTCTTCTTTGGGATCCACATCATCTTGATGGGAATCCTTGGAGTTGTAGTCGTGCTTGATGAAGTAGAACTTGACGTAGTCTTGGGAACCCACTTGACCAAGGAATTAGGTGCTTCTTCAAATGCATCAATCTCCTCTTGAAGCTTGTCCTTGCCTTTTTGCTTGTGGTCTTGTGGTGGAAGATCATCTTGAGCTTGTGTTCCGTTGAAGGAAGTAGGATCATACTTCTCTTGTTGAGGAACAAACTTCGTCTTGGGGTATTGATCTTTTTCCCACTCAACTCCATTGGCATTGAACTTTCGTTCAAAACCAACACCTTGATTCTTCCGATGCCTTCCTTGCTTGCGTACAATTTCCTTGAATTGCTTACTCTCGGCAAGGCTCTTGTAAACACCTTTCTCTATAATTCCCTTCAATAAGCTATTTTCTTCCTCAAGTGTAACTTGGCTAAGAGAATCATTAGTGGAATCAAGAGAACTACTAGAAGCAACAATATTAGATTTAGCATGATTATTGTTACTACTAGAGGAAGAATCCTTTTTGTTCTTGTTAGTGGACTTGACTTGAGGCATGTAAGTAGATAAGAGTAAACGCTTGGCAATGTAAGAAGAACTTTTCTTGCGAATATCATCATTGATTGCTTTTAATAACTCATGCTCTTACTCAAGATTGAGCTTTTCAAAGCGTAACTTCTCATGAGCCCTTAAAAGTTCTCGATGATCTTCTAAGATAGTTTCTTGAGCTAACTTAAGAGTGTTTAGTTCTTTAGTTAGAAGCTCAATCTTCTCCTTATCATTGTCATTCGTTTTATCTTGATTAGCATGATCAACTGACGTTTCATCATAGTATTCATCACTAGAGTTGTCAACAAGTAAATCATCATCACCTAACAAGTCATCTTCATCACTATTGAAATCAACATACTCGGGGTGAGTTACCTTAGGGCCTTTAGCCATGAAGCATCTTCCAATTCCTTCATTTGGTGAATCAAATATGTCATAGGAGTTGGTCGACACAAGTGCTAGACCGGCAACACCTTCATCTTGAGTGTGTTCGGAGTCGGAGTGATAGCTTCTCTCGGAGTGATGTTTAGAGTCGGAACCTGATACCCATTCACCAACATGAGCTTGATGTCTTCGTTTTGTGTAGCTCTTTGATGACTTGTCCTTCCTTTCCGAGTCCTTGCTTCTTCGGGATGTTCTTCGTTCATAACGATCATCTCTACTCCTTCTCTCTCTTGGCGGTGATTCTTATCTTCTACTCCTTCTCTTGGGAGAATCTTCTCTTCTTTTGTAGGGTGTTGTACACTCATTGGAATAGTGTCCGGGTCTCCCACAATTGTAGCAACTGCGCTCTCGATTGGAAGATCTTTTGTCATTGTAAGACCTTGACTTGGAGCTTCTTTCTTTGCTTCTACTCTTGTAGAATTTGTTGAAGTTCTTCACCATTAAGCTCAATTCTTCATTGAAGGTTTGTTTCTCACTTGATGATGTAGGGGCTTCACATGAGGCTTTGTAAGCACCACTTGACTTGTTGTGAAGTTCCTCCTTATCCTTGAGTGACATCTCATGAGCAACTATTCTTCCAATGACCTCCGTTGGCTTGAGATTCTTGTAACTGGGCATCATTTGGATCAATGTGCACATTGTATCATATTTTCCATCCAATGCTCTTAGGATCTTCTTGATGATGAATCTGTCGGTCATCTCTTCACTTCCTAAGCCCGCAATCTCATTTGTGATAAGAGCAAGCCTAGAGTACATTTCAGCGACACCTTCACCTTCCTTTATTTTGAACTTGTCAAGTTGACTTTGGAGCACATCCAACTTGGATTCTTTGACGGAGTCAGTACCTTCGTGCATATCAATCAAAGTATCCCAAATTTCCTTTGGATTCTCAAGACGGCTAATTTTGTTGAATTCTTCGGGGCACAATCCATTGAAGAGGATATCACAAGCTTGAGCATTGTATTGCAGCATCTTCAATTCATCCGCACTAGCTTCACGGTTTGGTTCTCTCCCATCAAATAATTCACCTTGCAAGCCAATACACACAATAGCCCAAACGGCGGGATTATGTCAGAGAATATGCATTTTCATCTTATGCTTCCAACTAGCAAAATTAGTGCCATCAAAGTAAGGACCTCTACGGTGATAATTTCCCTCGCAGACGCCATACTCTCCTAGGTTGTGAAACCAAGGCTATGACCACCAAAAGCTATGGAAATCAAAGCAAATGGAGACCAAGGCTCTCATAGCACTTGTAGGACCTTGAAGTATGTCTAGAGGGGGGGTGATTAGACTACTTGACCAATTAAAAACTTAACCTTTTCCCAATTTTAGTCTTTGGTAGATTTTAGCTATCTTAGCACAAGTCAAGCAGTCTTCACACAATTGGAGACACGGATGTTTTCGTCGTGGTTCCGATAGGTGGTGCTATCGTACATCCACGTTGATGGAGACTTCAACCCATGAAGGGTAACTATTGCGTGAGTCCACGGAGGGCCACCCAAGAAGGGTCCACGAAGAAGCAACCTTGTCTATCCCACCATGGCCGTCGCACACGAAGGACTTGCCTCACTAGCAGTAGATCTTCACGAAGTAGGCGATCTCCTTGCCCTTACAAACTCCTTGGTTCAACTCCACAATCTTGTCGGAGGCTCCCAAGTGACACCTAGCCAATCTAGGAGACACCACTCTCCAAGAAGTAACAAATGGTGCGTTGATGATGAACTCCTTGCTCTTGTTCTTCAAATGATAGTCTCCCCAACACTCAACTCTCTCTCACAGGATTTGGATCTGGTGGAAAGAAGATTTGAGTGGAAAGCAACTTGGGGAAGGCTAGAGATCAAGATTCATATGGTAGGAATGGAATATCTTGGCCTCAACACATGAGTAGGTAGTTCTCTCTCAGAAATGGTAAGTTGGAAGTGTAGGTTTGTTCTGATGGCTCTCTCCATGAATGAAGAGGAGGTGGAGGGGTATTTATAGCCTCCACATAAAATCTAACCGTTACATACAATTTACCAATCTCGGTGGGACCGAATCAACAAACTCGGTCAGACCGATTCAGTAAACCTAGTGACTGTTAGGGTTTTCGGTGGGACCAGCATGCAACTCGGTAGGACCTATATGGTTAGGGTTAGGGCATAACGTAATTTCGGTGAGACCGATTACACAAACTCGGTGAGACCGATTTTGGTAATAAGCTAACCACAGAGTTGGTCAGGTAAACTCAGTGGGACCGATTCGCTCATTTCGGTGAGACCGAAATGTTACAAAAAGGAAACAGAGAGTTTACATTGCAATCTCGGTGGGACCGATCGCTCACTTCGGTTAGACCGAAACGTTACGAAGGGAAACAGAGAGATTACAATCCCATCTCGGTTAGACCGAGATCCCTATCGGTGAGACCGATTTGCCTAGGGTTTGTGGCAGTGGCTATGACATCTAAACTCGGTGGCGCCGGATAGAAAGAATTGGTGGGGCCGAGTTTGACTTTATGTTTAGGTCATATGTGGATATGAGAAAGTAGTTGACGGTTTTTGGAGCATATCACTAAGCACTTGAAGCAAGAAACTCATCAAGCAACACCTCATCCCTCCTTGATAGTATTGGCTTTTCCTATAGACTCAATGTGATCTTGGATCACTAAAATATAAAATGAAGAGTCTTGCGCTTTTGAGCTTGAGCGAATCCTTTTATCCTTAGTATTTTGAGGGATCCACTTTCCTCATCCATGCCATGCCATTCATTGAGCTTTCCTGAAATATTTGTCTTGGAATAGTATTAGCTCAATGAGCTATATGTAGTTAGGAATTACCAAAACCACCTAGGGATAGTTGCAGTTTCACAAGAGTTGATCTACCTCGAGATCGTAATGGCTAAACCCTAGATGTCTAGCATGTATGATTGTTCTGCCCATGCGGACTAAACCTCCAGTTTATATAGACACCGGAGGGACCTAGGGTTGTACAGAGTCGGTTTACAGAGAAAGGAAGATGCAAAATCTGAACGCCAAGCTTGCCATCCATGCAAAGGAGAGTCCCATTCGGACACGAGGGAGGGACTTCTGTCTTGTATCTTTGTGGCCCATCAGTCCGACCCATATCGTATAGCCCGGAGGCCCGAGGACCCCTAGTCCAGGACTCCCTCAGTAGCCCCTGAACTGGGCTTCAGTGATGATGTATCTGGTGCGCAAATTGTCTTCGGCATTGCAAGGCAGGTTCCTTCTCCGAATACTCCAAAGCAGTCTTCCACACATAAGAGCTGTATCCAACCCTTCTTACAACCCTAAGCTATAAAAGCAACAATACTTAAAACAAAATAAGTCACGTCCACGGGCAAACTTTTCGGCGAGACATTATGTTCTGGCCCTGTTATTATTCTGAATAGTTTTACAGGCCCCGTTTTGCGTTTCGAGGCACGGCCATTGACATGTCTTGTCAAAGCAGAGATCATGTCCCCTTATCATGGGATCTTCATCAATGCGGGTTTGGATAATCCAACCATGCCGTTCGCACGTCTCCTTTGGAATAGGTGAGGTTGATAGCTTATGAGGGGCGCTTGATATTCACTGCCTCTATAAGAGGACAAAGACCCATCTGTTCACCTCATGCCTTCTTCTTCCTCTGCCTTTCCGTCCCCGAGCTCCGGCACCCAAGTTTTAAACTTTCCCTTCGCCCCAACTTCTCCAGCAATGGTTGGATCCGGTTTCCAGGGTAAGTGGATGGCCTCCTCCATAACGGAGAAGGACATCGAAGATCTACGCGAGGCGAGGTACCTGACAGTGGAGATTAAACACATGCTTCCAACCCCGGGGCAGGTCATCCCCGCCCCGGAGCCCGGTGAGAGGGTGGTATTTATCCCCCACTTCCTCTGAGGACTTGGGTTCGCCCTTCATCCCTTCGTCCGAGGTCTCATATTCTACTATGGGCTGGATTTCCATGATCTGGCCCCGAATTCCTTCCTCCACATCTCGGTGTTCATCGTCGTGTGTGAGGCATTCCTTCGCCCCCCCCCCCCACACACACACACACTCCGGCTTGTGGCTCAAGGGCTTTAATGTGAAGCCGAAGGTGGTCGAGGGCCAACACGCCGAGTGCGGCGGCGCCATGGTGAGCAAGCTCAACCATGTTACCTCGCCCAAAGGGAGATTTGTGGATATTGTCAAGGTATGGCAGCAGGGGTGGTTCTACATCATCGAACCCTGCGGCACCAAGTGGGCCGCTGCTCCTGCTTTCAGATCTAGACCTCCGCTGCGGCTCGCGTCCTGTACCAACAAGGGTCTAGACTGGGGATCACCTGACGAAGTATCGACACTGCAAAAGCACATCAAGAGCATGATAGCAAAGGACATCACCATTGGTGATATGATCCAGGTGATGCTTATCTACCGAGCTCTTCCCTACCAACGACGGCCTCTCAAAATGTGGGAGTTTAATCCAGAAGGGCCACAGACCCTGCAGCGATTCTTCGGCACGACGCACAAAGGGATCTGAAAGCTGCTCTTCAAGAAGTAGAAGACATGGCCAAGGATGTCTGACGACACCGGCCTCGACTGCAACAATTCGGCATCCCCAGTAAGTATCATATTTCTGAACATTACTTAGCTCGTCAATCTTAGGGAGGGGTACTAAAAATTCCATCTCCTGAATAGGGCTGGATAAAGAAGGCAGAGTGGATTAAGTGTCCGACCCCTCTCCCCGAAAACCCAGTCGGGCCTCTGTTGATGAGGATGCTGGTCCGGGCGCCCTACTAGGCGCCGGCAAAGAAGCACAAGAAGAAGAAGAGCAGTGAGGCTGAAGGTGGCCTCCATCACGAAGATACTTCGAGCACTACGTCCGGAGGAACCGAGGATCCTTCCTCTCACGAGGGAGATGAAGACGAGGACAAGGAGGAGGAGGAGGAATAAGAGATCCCTCCTCTCAAAGGGAAAAAGAGGGCAGACTCCATAGATCCGGAGGAGGGGCGTCCAAGAGGGGAAAGATATCCCTCTCGGATGATTCGGATTTAGGCACCGAAGTTCTCCCCAAGCACCGCCCTCGAGCCAAGCCCCTTGCCGAATTATAAGTACCTTAGGATGCCTTATGTACATCCAATCTTTTTATAAATTATAAGGATAATATCAAATTTCGTGTTTCAGTCCGGCCCATGACATCCCTCAAGAATCATCTGTTGGGGAACGTAGTAATAATTCAAAGAAAATTCCTATGTGTCACCAAGATCAATCTAGGAGATGCTAGCAACGAGAGAGAGAGGGAGTGCATCTTCATACCCTTAAAGATCGCTAAGCAGAAGCATTACAAGAACGCGGTTGATGGAGTCGTACTTGCGGCGATTCAAATCTGGGAAGATCCGATCTAGCGCCGAATGGACGGTGCCTCCGTGTTCAACACACGTACAGCCCTGGGACGTCTCCTCCTTCTTGATCTAGCAAGGGGAGAGGAGAAGTTGAGGGGGAGCTCCGGCAGCACGGCGGCGTGGTGGTGGAGCTTGTGGTTCTCCTGCAGGGCTTTGCCAAGCACTACGGAGGAGGAGGAGGTGTTGGAGGAGGGAGGGACTGCGCCAGGGGAAGGGTCCTGCTGCCTTCCCTCCCTCCCTCTATTTATGGGGCGAAGGGGAGAGGGGTCCGGCCCCTCTAGTTCCATCTAGGGGGGGCGGCGGCCAGGAGGGGGAAACTTGCCCCCCAAGCAAGGTGGAGGCGCCCCCGTCCCCTAGGGTTTCCAAACCCTAGGCGCCTTGGGCCCTTGGGGAGGCGCACCATACCACTAGGGGGCTGGTTCCCTCCAATATTCAGCTCATTAAGTCCCCCGGGATAGGTGGCCCCACCCAATGGACCCCCGGACACCTTTCGGTGGTCCCGGTACAATACCGATAACCCCCAAAACCATTCCGGCGACTGAAACTGGACTTCCCATATATAAATCTTCATCTCGAGACCATTCCGGAACTCCTCGTGACGTCCGGGATCTCATCCAGGACTCTAAAAAACCTTAGGTAACCACATACAATTTCCCATAACAACTCTAGTGTCACCGAACCTTAAGTGTGTAGACCCTACGGGTTCGGGAACAATGCAGACATGACCAAGACGTTCTCCGGCCAATAACCAACAGCGGGATCTGGATACCCATGTTGTCTCCCACATGTTCCACGATGATCTCATCGGATGAACCATGATGTCAGGGATTCAATCAATCCCGTATACAATCCCCTTTGTCCATCGGTATGTTACTTGCCCGAGATTCGATCATCGGTATCCCCATACCTCGTTCAATCTCGTTACTGGTAAGTCTCTTTACTCGTTCCGTGTGCATGATCCCGTGACTAACTCCTTAGTCACATTGAGCTCATTATGATGATGCATTACCGAGTGGGCCAAGAGATACCTCTCCGTCATACGGAGTGACAAATCCTAGTCTTGATTCGTGCCAACCCAACAGACACTTTCAGAGGTACCTATAGTGCACCTTTATAGCCACCAGTTACGTTGTGACGTTTGGTACACCCAAAGCATTCCTACGGTATCCGGGAGTTGTACAATCTCATGGTCTAAGGAAATGATACTTGACATTAGAAAAGCTCTTAGCAAACGAACTACGCGATCTTGTGCTATGCTTAGGATTGGGTCTTGTCCATCTCATCATTCTCCTAATGATGTGATCCCGTTATCAACGACATCCAATGTCCATGGTCAGGAAACCACAACCATCTATTGATCAACGAGCTAGTCAACTAGAGGCTTACTAGGGACATATTACGGTCTATGTATTCACACATGTATTACGGTTTCCGGTTAATACAATTATAGCATGAACAATAGAAAATTATCATGAACAAGGAAATATAATAATACCCATTTTATTATTGCCTCTAGGGCATATTTCCAACAATCTCCCACTTGCACTAGAGTCAATAATCTAGTTCACATCGCCATGTGATTAACACTCATAGTTCACATCGCCATGTGACTAACACCCAAGAGTTTACTAGAGTCAATAATCTAGTTCACATCACCATGTGATTAACACTCAATGAGTTCTGAGGTTTGATCAGGTTATGATTACGAGAGAGGTTTTAGTCAACGGGTCTGCAACATTCAAATCTGTTTGTGCTTTACAAATTTCTGTGTCATCTTGTAGATGTGGCTACCACGCGCCATTTGGAACCTTTCCAAATAACTACTCTACTATACGAATCCGGTTTACTACTCAGAGTCATCCGGATTAGTGTCAAAGTTTGCATCGATGTAACCCTTTACGACGAACTCTTTTACCACCTCCATAATCGAGAAAAATTCCTTAGACCACTAGCTACTAAGGATAACTTTGACCGATGTCCTGTAATCCATTCCTGGACCACTCTTGTACCCCTTGACTGATTCATGGCAAGGCACACTTCAGGTGTGGTACACAGCACCACATATTGTAGAGCCTACGTCTAAAGCATAGGGGACGACCTTTGTACTTTCTCTCTCTTCTGTCGTGGTCAGGTCTTGAGTCTTACTCAATACTCACACCTTATAACACAGCCAAGAACTCCTTCTTTGCCGATCTATTTTGAACCCCTTCAAAATCTTGCCACGGTATGTATTCATTTGAAAGTACTATTAAGCATTTTTATCTATCCTTATAGACCTTGATGCTCAATGTTCAAGTAGTTTAATCCGGGTTTTCCATTGAAAGAACACTTTTCAAACAACCCTACATGCTTTCCAGAAATTCTACATCATTTCCGATTAACAATATGTCAACAACATATACTCATCAAAAATTCTATAGTGCTCCCACTCACTTCTTTGGAAATACAAGTTTCTCATAAACTTTGTATAAACCCAAAATCCTTGACCATCTCATCAAAGCATATGTTCCAACTCCGAGATGCTTACTCCAGTCCTTAGAAGGATTGCTGGAGCTTTGCATACTTGTTAGCATCTTTTAGGATTGACAAAACCTTCTGGTTGCATCACATACAACCTTTCCTCAAGCAACTCGTCGAGGAAACAATGTTTTGACATCCTATCTGCAAGATTTCATAAATAATGCAGTAACTGCTAATATAATTCCAACAGACTCTTAGCATCGCTACGAGTGAAAAAAGTCTCATTGTAGTCAACTCCTTGAACTTGTCGGAAAACATCTTAGTGACAAGTCGAGCTTTTTTAATGGTGACACGTACCATCATTGTTCGTCTTCCTTTTAAAATCCATCTGTACCCAACAGCCTTATGACCATCAAGTAGTTTTTCCAAAGTCTACACTTTGTTTTCATACATGGATCCTCTCTCGGATATTATGGCCTCGAACCATTCGTCGGAATCCGGGGCCACCATCGCTTCTCCATAGCTCGTAGGTTCATTGTTGTCTAGCAACATGACCTCAAGACAGGATTACATACCACTCTGAAGTAGTACGCGTCCTTGTCGACCTACGAGATTTGGTAGTGACTTGATCTGAAGTTTCATGATCACTATCATCAGCTTCCACTTCAATTGGTGTAGGTGCCACAGGAACAACTTCCTGTGCCCAACAACACACTAGTTGAAGTGACGGTTCAATAACCTCATCAAGTCTCCACCATCCTCCCACTCAATTCTTTTGAGAGAAACTTTTCCTCGAGAAAGGACCCGTTTCTAGAAACAATCACTTTTGCTTTCGGATCTGAAATAGGAGGTATACCCAACTGTTTTGGGTGTCCTATGAAGATGCATTTATCCGCTTTGGGTTCGAGCTTATCAGGATAAAACTTTTCACATAAGCGTCGCAACCCTAAACTTTTAAGAAATGATAGCTTAGGTTTCTCTAAACCATAGTTCATACGGTGTCATCTCAACGGAATTACGTGGTGCCCTATTTAGAGTGAATGCGGTTGTCTCTAATGCCTAACCCATAAACGATAGTGGCAATTCGATAAGATACATCATGGTATGCACCATATCCAATAGGGTGCAACCATGATGTTAGGACACACCATCACACTATGGTGTTCCAGGCGGTATTAGTTGTGAAACAATTTCCACAATGTCTTATTGTGTACGAAACTCGCAACTCAGATATTCATCTCTATGATCACATCATAGACATTTTATCCTCTTGTCACGAAGATCTTCAACTTCACTCTGAAATTACTTGAACCTTTCAATAATTCAGACTTGAGTTTCATCAAGTAAATATACTCAACATCTACTCAAATCATCTGTGAAGTAAAAACATAACGACATCCACTGTGTGCCTCAGCACTCATTGGACTGCACACATCAAAATGTATTACTTCCAACAAGGTGCTTTCTTGTTCCATCTCACTAAAAATGAGGCCTTTCAGTCATCTTGCCCATGTGGTATGATTTGCATGTCTCAAGTGATTCAAAATCAAGTGAGTCCAAACGATCCATCTGCATGGAGTTTCTTCATGCGTATATACCAATAGACATGGTTCACATGTCTCAAACTTTTCAAAAAATGAGTGAGTCCAAAGATCCATCAACATGGAGCTTCTTCATGCGTTTTATACCAATATGACTCAAATGGCAGTGCCACAAGTAGGTGGTACTATCATTACTATCTTATATCTTTTGGCATGAACATGTGTATCACTACGATCGAGATTCAATAAACCATTCATTTTAGGTGCAAGACCATTGAAGTTATTATTCAAATAATTAGAGTAACCATTATTCTCCTTAAATGAATAACCGTATTGCGATAAACATAATCCAATCATGTCTATGCTCAACACAAACACCAAATAACAATTATTTAGGTTTAACACCAATCCCGATGGTAGAGGGAGCGTGCGATGTTTGATCACATCAACCTTGGAAACACTTCCAACACATATCGTCATCTCACCTTTAGCTAGTCTCCGTCTATTCCGTAGCCTTTTATTTTGAGTTACTAACACTTAGCAACCGAACCGGTATCTAATACCCTGGTGCTACTAGGGGTACTAGTAAAGTACACATTGATATAATGTATATCCAATATACTTCTGTCGACCTTGCCAGCCTTCTCATCTACCAAGTATCTAGGGTAGTTCTGCTTCAGTGACTGTTCCCCTCATTGCAGAAGCACTTAGTCTCGGGCTTGGGTTCAACCTTGGGTTTCTTCACTAGAGCAGCAACTGATTTGCCGTTTCATGAAGTATCCCTTCTTGCCCTTGCCCTTCTTGAAACTAGTGATTTTACTAACCATCAACAATTGATGCTCCTACTTGATTTCTACTTTTGCGGTGTCAAACATTGCGAATAGCTCAAGGATCATCATGTCTATCCTTGATATGTTATAGTTCATCACGAAGCTCTAGTAGCTTGGTGGCAGTGACTTTGGAGAACCATCACTATCTCATCTGGAAGATTAACTCCCACTCGATTCAAGCGATTGTAGTACTCATACAATCTGAGCACATGCTCAACGATTGAGCTTTTATCCCTTAGTTTGCAGGCTTAAGAAACTTGTCAGAGGTCTCGTACCTCTTGACGTGGGCACGAGCCTGAAATCCCAATTTCAGCCCTTGGAACATCTCATATGTTCTGCGACATTTCAAAAACGCCTTTGGCGCCTCAATTCTAAACCGTTTAGCATTACGCACTGAACTATCACATAGTCATCAAAATGAGTATTTTAGATGTTCGCAACATCCACAGACGATGCTCGAGGTTCAGCTCGAGTAGTGCATTAAGAACATAATCCTTCTGCGCAGCAATGAGGACAATCCTCTGTTTACGGACCCAGTCTGCATAATTTCTACTGTCAACTCTTAATTAAATTTTCTCTAGGAACATATCTAAAACAGTAGAACCAAAGCGTAAGCTACGACATAATCTGCAAAGACCTTTTAACTATGTTCATGATAAGTAAGCTCATCTAATCAAATTATTTATTGAACTCCCACTTAGATAGACATCCCTCTAGTCATCTAAGTGATACATGATCTGAATCAACTAGGCCGTGTCCGATCATCACGTGAGATAGACTAGTCATCAACGATGAACATCTCCATGTTGATTGCATCTACCATACGACTCATGTTCGACCTTTTGGTCTCTCGTGTTCCGAGGCCATGTCTGTACATGCTAGGCTCATCAAGTCAACCTAAGTGTTTCGCATGTGTAAATCTGGCTTACACCCGTTGTATGCGAACGTTTGAATCTATCACACCCGATCATCACGTGGTGCTTCGAAACAACGAACCTTCACAACGGTGCACAGTTAGGGGGAACACTTTCTTGAAATTTTAGTGAGGGATCATCTTATTTATGCTACCGTCGTTCTAAGCAAATAAGATGTAAACATGACAAACATCACATGCAAATCATAAAGTGACATGATATGGCCAATATCATCTTGCGCCTTTGATCTCCATCTTCGAGGCGCGGCATGATCACCTTCGTCACCGGCATGACACCATGATCTCCATCATCGTGTCTTCATGAAGTTGCCTCGCCAACTATTACTTCTACTACTATGGCTAACGGTTAGCAATAAATTAAAGTAATTACATGGCATTTTCATTGACACACGGGTCATATATTAAATTAAGACAACTCCTATGGCTTCTGCCGGTTGTCATACTCGTGGACATGCAAGTCATGATTCCTATTACAAGAACATGATCAATCACATACATCACATATATCATTCATCACATCCTTTTGGCCATATCACATCACATAGCATACCCTGCAAAAACAAGTTAGATGTCCTCTAATTGTTGTTGCATGTTTTACGTGGCTGCTATGGGTTTCTAGAAAGAATGTTTCTTACCTACGCAAAAGCCACAACGGTGATCTGCTAATTGCTATTTACCCTTCATAAGGACCCTTTTCGTCGAATCCAATTCAACTAAAGTGGGAGAGACAGACACCCGCTAGCCACCTTATGCATCAAGTGCATGTCAGTCGGTGGAACCTGTCTCACGTAAGCGTGCGTGTAAGGTCGGTCCGGGCCGCTTCATCCCACAATGCCGCCGAATCAAGATAGGACTAGTCATGTTCAACAAATTTAACAAATCATCGCCCACAACTACTTGTGGTCTACTCGTGCATAGAATCTACGCATAGACCTAGCTCATGATGCCACTGTTGGGGAAAGTAGTAATAATTCAAAAAAAATCCTACGTGTCACCAAGATCAATCTAGGAGATGCTAGCAACGAGAGAGAGAGAGGGAGTACATCTTCATACCCTTGAAGATCGCTAAGCGGAAGCGTTACAAGAACGTGGTTGATGGAGTCGTACTTGCGGCAATTCAAATTGCGTAAGATCCGATCTAGCGCCGAATGGATGGTGCATCCGTGTTCAACACGTGTACAGCCCGGGGACGTCTCCTCCTTCTTGATACAGCAAGGGGAGAGGAGAAGTTGAGGGAGAGCTCTGGCAGCACGACGGCGTGGTGGTGGAGCTTGAGGTTCTCCTGCAGGGCTTCGCCAAGCACTACGGAGGAGGAGGGAGGTGTTGGAGGAGGGAGGGGCTGCGCCAGGGGAAGGGTCCTGCTGCCCTCCCTCCGTCCCTCTATTTATAGGGTGAAGGGGAGAGGGGACGGTGAGGAAGTCCTGGATTAAGGGGTCCTCGGACAGCCAGACTATATACTTTGGCCGGACTGTTGGACTATGAAGATAGAAGATTGAAGACTTCGTCTCGTGTCCGGATGGGACTCTCCTTTGCGTGGAAGGCAAGCTTGGATATTCGGATATGTAGATTTCCTTCTCTGTAACCGACTCTGTGTAACCCTAGCCCCCTCCGTTGTCTATATAAACCTGAGGGTTTAGTCCGTAGGACAACAACAATCATAATCGGCTAGCTTCTAGGGTTTAGCCTCTATGATCTCGTGGTAGATCAACTCTTGTAATACTCATATCATCAAGATCAATCAAGTAGGAAGTAGGGTATTACCTCCATCGAGAGGGCCCAAACCTGGGTAAAACATCGTGTCCCCTGCCTCCTGTTACCATTAGCCTTAGACGCACAATTCGGGACCCCCTACCCGAGATCCGCCGTTTTTGACACTGGCATTGGTGCTTTCATTGAGAGTTCCACTGTGCCGTCGCGATAAGGCTTGATGGCTCCCTCGATCATCTTTAATGATGCGGTACAGGGGGAGGTTTTCCTTCCCGAACAGATCTTCGTATTCGGCGGCTTCGTACTACAGGCCAACTCGCTTGTCCATCTGGAGCAGATCGACAGCTACGCCTCTGGCCATCAGGTTAGGTTTGGAAGCTTAAACTATACTGCCGGCATCCGTGGAGACTTGATCTTCGATGGATTCGAGCCCATGACAAGTGCGCCAAATAGTCACGACGGACATGACTTTGATCTGCTGTCCGACAATATTCGGGAGATCCCACCCGTGTTGGCGCCGGAAATCAATCTGGAGCAGATCATGCCTTCCGAGGACAGGTGGATGGACCCCACCACGGAGGCCGCACACTCATCGGCATCAGAGCCGAACACTAATCCCACCTCCTGTGAGAGTGGCGTTATGGACCCCCGGACTTGTCTCCGGCTGCAGGATCTGAACCGCGTGCGTCCATGCCTATCGAATCAGATTGGGCACCCGTCATGGAGTTCACTGCCACAGACATCTTTCACCACTCTCCCCTGAACTCATTAAGGTCTCTGTCCTTGTCAGAAGATTCTTGGCTGAACTATGTCTGGCTCGAGTGGGGTGCGGATGACGAAGAAATTCGTCCCTCACCCACCACCCACTTTATAGCCATTGTCGATGACTTAACCGACGTGCTTGACTTCGACTCCGAAGACATCGACGGTATGGACGACGATGCAGGGGAAGAACAGGAACCACCACCTATAGGGCGCTGGACCGACACCTCCTCATATGATATTTATAGGGACATTAACATCTGTGCCCCTAACTCGAACCCACTACTTAGTTTTGCCCCTAGTTTTCGCGCATGCTAATTTTTGCCCCTCTGCCATCAGTGCCACATATAGAAATGCCCCTCCGCTCTGTTTCCGTCCAGTCAAGGTTGTTTGACCGCTAACTTGCCATCAGTTTGACATATTTGCCCCTCTTTCTTACATGTGGGCCCTCTCTTACCTCTTCGCTTCACTCTCTCTCTGTGCTCTTTCTCTCGCTCGACCCTAACCCTAGCTCTCTCTTCCCCAAATCGCCCCCTCACCTGAACCCTAGCGGCTTCGATCCCCACCATGGAAAACTCCAGATCAATGGCGGGCATGGTGGAGATTCGGTGGACCCGACTCTTTATGTGAGATGTGCTGCGATTTGGAGCCAACCGCTACGGATGGAGGTTGACGGTGGTTGCGGCGCCGGCGGCGGCCATGAAGGGAGCACAAATCCGAAGGGGTAAGTGCAGTACTTTCAGATGTGAAGCCTGCTATGCGTATTGTAGTTCGATTTGATTCCTGGTGTTCATCTGTGTTCGTAGTGCTCATTTGGTTCTATTTTTTTCCTGTTTTTCATTGTCATTCGTAGGGTGGACTATATATGTTTGGATTGTAGAATGGAAACAACTCTTCTAGTTCCTGCTGGTACAAAATCAGGGAACACGGGATTTTCATTTCCTTTGGTAGTGGAGAGCACACTAAAGTTTGTGCAGTTTAGATCTCATATCTATGCTAAATACCCGTGGGGAATACATGATGCAGTTGAATTCAGGTACTGGGATATTGATAGTTTAGTTTGGGTCCCAGTCCAATGTGATGCTGAGTTCGAAAAAATGTTTAGAAATCATGCACATTTCCCAGTCAAATTGGAAATCAATGTCATACAAAGAAAAAGAGGATTGACAGAGAGCAGTGGCAGAAAATCACAATCTACTAGTTCTAGAGGTAGGAGCAGAATATCCAGGGGGAGAAAAACAAGTGTTAGTAGTCAGAAGAGAGCTTCAGATGCAGGAGAGAGCTCTATGCAGGTACCAGGAACACCATCAGAGCAAGTGCCTATTTATGCAGGTCCTACTCAGAGCAGAGATTTTGTTGATCCAAATATTGAGGAGGGACTTCCTGATGACTGTCCTATAGATGATGAGGATGAAAGGCTTTTCCCTCAGTTTGTTACAAAACAGAAGGCCAAGAAGACAGATGATGACGGGGATGAAGATTATATGCCACCACCAGAAGGAATGTTTGATGAGCCAGGTGAAGATGAGTTGGAGGAGGACCAGGACATGGGATATAGTGAGGATTCTGATGATGGAAGGCTAGATGTGCAGTACAACAGAGATGACCCTTCTTTAAAAGAAGGAACTATGTTTTCCAGTGCTTTAGACTGTAGGAATTCACTAGCTACATTTTCAATTAAAACTCAGAGTGAGTATGTAGTAGAGGGCACCCTAACTACCCAGTCGCATTCATCAGGGAGCTGCAGAATTAATCTTACATTATACAACAAAAAATGGCAAACAATGACAGCAAAATGAGAGGACAGACAGAGCGGGAATGAGATTTAATCTTACATCTAGGGGGCACCCTAAGAATCTTCTTCCCGTGCTTGCACCTCCCCAGGCGACGAGGCGAGCGGGGATGAGACCGTGCCCTGCGCACCGCCGCGTCATGCTCATCTCCAGCCCAGAGAATGACGGATGGGGGAGGTAGAACTCGGATTGAAACTGAACAATCCCAACACCATCGACCTAAACGCAGGAAATCCCCAATCGGATGAACCCTAATTGGGACAGAAATCCCCCCAGATCGATCCACCGACGAGCCACACTTACCTCGCAAGCCACCGACGAGCTCGACGTGGACATGCCGCCGCCCTCCAAATCGACCCACCATCGGCCTTTGAATCCTGCTGCGGTCGCTCTCACCCCTCTCCAAATCGAGCCGTCGAGAGGTTGAAGAAGAACAGAGAGAGAGTGAAGCGAAGAGGTAAGAGAGGGCCCACATGTAAGAAAGAGTGGCAAATATGTCAAACTGACGGGATGTTAGCGGTCAAACAGTCTTGACTGGACGGAAACAGAGCGGAGGGCATTTCTATAAGTGGCACTGACGGCAGAGGGGCAAAACTGAGCATACCCGAAAACTAGGGGCAAAACTAAGTAGTGGGTTCGAGTTAGGGGCAGAACTGGAATTGGCCCATATTTATATGGTGGATACCCCCAAAGAAAACAACGGCGATGAGGCAGCGGAAGATAACCCCTCGGGGAAGCAATCTAGACAACGGCATCATCGGCGCCGCTCCAAGCCCCACCATAGCAAAAATAGTGATACCGGCACAAGGGATAACAATCCGGATGGTGCCGAAGACGAATACAATCCCGCGCAGCCAGGCTTCGAGCAAGCCGAGCAAGAGGAGGGGCAAGCTAGCCCTAAAGAACAGGCAAAGGATGGAGAATCAGAGGAAGATAACTACATGCCTCTCTCCAAAGACGAGGTGAGCCTTGGCGACAAAGAATTCATCGTGCCTGAGGACCCCATCGAGCAGGAGCGCTTTAAACGCCGGCTTATAGCCACTACAAAAAGCCTGAAGAAAAAACAGCAACAACTTGAAGCTGATCAGGATCTGCTAACGGACAGATGGACCGAGGTCCTGGCTGCCAAGGAATATGAACTCGAGCGCCCTAGTAAAAGCTACCCAAAGCGCAGGTTGCTACCTCAATTCGAGGAGAAGGCCTTAAATCCCGTACTACCAGCGTATGATGCGGCTGACCGGCCGCCCCGCGGTCGCGACAAAACGGCGTACCAACCCGAATTCCAGACCGCACCCCGCCGCCAATCAAACGATAATACCAAGGCCCGGGGCTACACGAAGGACCTGCAAGATGTATTGGAAAACAAAGCAGGACAGTCAATATCAATCTATGGATCACGGGGGCGCGCCACAAGACGTGATGATGACCATCACGCCGGATACAATAAACTATAGTCCGGCCGAGCCGAATACAATAGACCGGACTCATTTGAACTGCGTCGGGATGTAGCCCGTCATAGAGGCACCGCACACCCCCTATGCTTCACTGATGAAGTTATGGATCACGGATTCCCAAAAGGGTTCAAACCCGTAAACATTGAATCATACGATGGAACAACAGACCCCGCGGTATGGATCGAAGACTTTCTTCTCCACATCCACATGGCCCGCGGCGATGACTTACATGCCATAAAATACCTACCACTCAAGCTCAAAGGACCGGCTAGGCATTGGCTTAATAGCCTGCCAACAAGCTCCATTGGCAGTTGGGAGGATCTGGAAGACGCATTCCTCGATAACTTCCAAGGCACTTACGTGCGACCACCGAATGCTGATGACTTAAGTCACATAACCCAGCAGCCCGGAGAGTCAGCCAGGAAATGCTAGACTCGGTTCCTAACTAAAAAGAACCAAATTGTCGACTGTCCGGTTGCCGAAGCCTTAGCAGCCTTCAAACATAACATCCAAGACAAATGGCTTGGCCAACATCTCGGCCAAGAGAAGCCAAAGTCCATGGCAGCCCTCACGACACTCATGACCCGCTTCTGCGCGGGCGAGGACAGCTGGCTGGCTCGCAGCAACATCACACCCAAAAACTCAGGCGATTCAGACGCCTGGGATAGCAACGGCAAACCGCGACGGAATAGACACAAACATCGCAATAATGGTGACAACACCGAAGACATGGCAGTCAATGCCAGATTCAGAGGCTTCAAATCCAGACAGTGGAAAAAGCCATTCAAGAGAAACAGTCCGGGCTCGTCCAGCTTGGACCGCATACTCGATTGCTCATGTCAAATTCATGGCACCCCCGATAAACTAGCCAACCACACCAACAGGGAATGCTAGGTGTTTAAACAGGCCGGCAAGTTGAATGCCAAAAACAAGGAAAAGGGGCTGTGTAGCGATGACGACGAGGAGCCCCGACCGCCGAACATGGGAGGACAGAAGAAATTCCCTCCCCAGGTGAAAACAGTAAATATGATATACGCAACCCATATCTCCAAGCGGGAAAGGAAGCGTGCACTAAGGGACGTCTACGTGATGGAGCCAGTCGCCCCAAAATTCAACCCATGGTCCTCTTGTCCGATCACTTTCGATCGCAGGGACCATCCCACCAGTATCCGTCATGGCGGTTCAGCCGCATTGGTCCTTGACCCCATTATCGACGGATTCCATCTCACACGAGTCCTCATGGACGGCGGCAGCAGCCTGAACCTGCTCTATCAGGACACAGTGTGCAAAATGGGCATTGACCCCTCAAGGATCAAGCCCACAAAAACCACCTTCAAGGGTGTCATACCTGGTGTAGAGGCCTGTTGTACGGGCTCAATCACTTTGGAAGTGGTCTTCAGATCTCCAGACAATTTCCGGAGCGAGGAGTTAATCTTCGACATCGTCCCCTTCCGCAGCGGCTATCATGCACTGCTCGGACGAATCGCATTTGCCAAATTCAATGTGGTACCGCATTATACATATCTCAAGCTCAAAATGTCGGGACCTCGCGGGGTTATTACAGTTAATGGAAACATAGAGCGCTCGCTTCGTACGGAGGAGCACACTGCAGCCCTTGCGGCGAAAGTACAAAATAGCCTTCTTAGGCAAACACCTAATTCAGCGATAAAGAACCCGGATACCACCAAGCGAGCCCGGAGTACTCCGCTACAAGATCATCCGGCACGACCAGAGCTCGACTAGCAATTCGGCCCCTGTCCTAATCCCAGCCAAGCGGTGACATTCGTGCCGCGCGTACATAACTACGCACTTAAAATACCATGGGCATAGGCGGAGGCACGGTCATGACACGGTCCATAATGCGGCTCGACTGCCCCAGGACACGTGCATTTGCACACCCCTTTTCTCTTTCAGGTCTCTCCCTTCAGGAGGCTCTTCCGAAAAATAGGCTATCGGACACATAGCGGGACGGACACACCAGGAGGACAAGAAGCTTTGGCATACGAGGGAATCCTCAGGTGGTCTCTAATAACAATCGTTATACCTATTTTAAATAACCGCATACTGCCCGCCCCTGGTTAGGATGTGTCAAACAGTCCTATTCTGCTTATCGCACTACTTGTATATGTACGCTTTGACGTATCATTTTAAAGGGAAAATAGTATACAGTGTCAGCTTGCTATTAAGTTTATTTGCCCTTTTTTCTTTACTGCTTATTTATTTTACCCATGCATTTTGGCACGACCAGTCTGCCAGGGGCTTCAGTACCCCATAACCTGGCAAGACAAGTCCGAACACTTTCGACAGTGCGGCACCCCGAACTTATAGCACTATATGCATCAACTCCGAATCATGTCTTGGGTCAATAGTTGGGTTTGCCCGGCTCCTATGTTTTGGTACCTTACGTTCCGCTATATCGGCTAAGGTAGCGCAGGGAGAACTACTGTGAATTGTGTCCCGGTTCTTCCGGACGAGCACCTCAGTAGAGAAAGCCGAAAATTAACTGTCATGATAAGGCGAGAGCTGGTCGCTGTTCGAGAGGTCTCAAATCCCTAAATATTTCTTTCGCATCACGCGAGGAATCGGCCTCGTCCGATTTAGGCGTGCATAGCGCCCCAAGTCCGGCCTTCCGGATACTAGGGGCTTTGCCAAAATTAAAAATTATAGACTTCTATGGCTAAGTGAGGGCGATAAAGCCGTATAGTCCAATTGCCTCGTTCGTGGCGCTAAACACCTCCTTAAAAGGACCAAAAACTTGGATAAAGAGTGTTTATACTTACCCCGAACACCGCAATACTAGTTACATGGGGGCGGAGGCCGACGACTGGCCAACTCTCAAGAATTTTTACAACGGCCGCACAGAAGGTAATATTTTAAATTAGCAAGCGCTACATAGCGCACATGAGCTGGTTTTCATAATACAGGATGACATGATTACATTCATTCAAATATCACATCCTACATTCATCCGCCACAAGGCGGGCACCCTTAATGACATTGTCATAGTACTGTTCAGGGTGGCGATGTTCCTTGCCCTTCGGCGGCCCCTCCGTCACCAGCTTCTCGGCGTCCATCTTCCCCTAGTGCACCTTCACACGGGCCAAAGCCCTGCGTGCACCCTCAATATAGATGGACCGCTTGACGACTTCAAGATGCAGACAGGCATTCACCATCTGTCTGATAAAGCCGAAGTAACTGCTGGGTAGGGGCTCACCGGGCCACAGCCGGACTATGAAGTCCTTCATGGCCAGTTCGGCCGCCTTGTGGAGTTCGACCAATTGCTTTAGCTGGTCGCTCAAGGACATCGGGTGTTCGGCCCCAATATATTTGGACCAAAACAACTTCTCTGTCGAGCTTCCCTCCTCGGCCCGGTAGAACTCTGCGGCATCAGAGATGCTGCGCGGCAGATCTACGAATGCTCCTGGAGAGCTCTGAATTCGGGTAAGTAAAAGGAAAGTATCTTCCACATGCTTGCTTTGCATAATGAAAGCCTTACCCGCAGCTATCTTCTTGGCCGCCTCAATTTCCTGGAGGGCCTTCTGGGCTTCGGCCTTAGCGTCTAGTGCGCTCTGACGAGCCTTCGCAAGCTCCGACTCTTGGGTCTTGGAGTCACGCTCCAAGGACTCAAACTTTTTGATGAAGTCCTAAAGCTCTTGCCGGACCTCATCAACTCGCGCCGCTTGTTTTTCGCGCTCGATGCGCTCCTTAGCCGCTTTGCTTTCAGCCTCGGACAGTGCCTTCTTGAGGGACACCACTTCGGTCGCGGCCCCTAGTAAAATCCATCATGCTTCTATTAGCATCAACGTTGTTTTCCTTTGAATATAACGCTCAGGTGGGGTATTACTTACCTTTGTTATCCTCGAGCTGCCTCCTCACGAGGCCGAGCTCTTCTTCGGCCTGCCCAAGGCTCTGCCTCAATCCAGCGACCTCCGTAGTGGCAGCGGTAGCGACCAGCAGCGACGCATGCTTATTCACAAAGACATAATATGATTAGACTCCTGGGAAAACATATTTGATCCTCTGTTCGTCTTTTCTTCCCGAACACCAAACAGAGCATCAGGGGCTACTGTCTGCACTGTGATACTTTCTTATAACTTAAAATACTTACCTCAAAGCCTGTCAGGAGGCTGGCGCAAGCTTCGGTCAATCCACTTTTCGCGGATTGGACCTTCGCAATCACCGTACTCATAAGAGTACGGTGTCCTTCACCAAGGGAAGCGCTCTGAAGCGCTTCCACCAAGTTATCCGATGCCTCTAGATGGACAGAGGTCATTGGCACAGACGGCTCGCCTCCCTTGGCGGGAGGCTGTCCGCCTGAATCCGGAACCACTGGAGGTTCTGGTGTAGTATCCGGCTGGGGGCCAAGCTTGCTGCGCCCCCCCCCCACCCTCATTTGAATCCATGTGGATCTTCCCCCCCATGAGCCCGGTGTCGGGAATCTCGCCTTGAGGCGTCTCCAGGACTACCTCCTCCTGGCCCGGCATCCTCTGAGATAACACCTCGGTGTCATCCGCGGGTCGGCGGGTGGAAGCCGTCGGGAGCGAATAGCTATTCATCTCCGATGAGCTCAAGGACCCATCCGAGGAGGGCAAGTCAATATGGGCTTTGGGAGGACTACAAAAACAAACCTTGACATGATAAGGAGCCATAAAGCTAAAAACATGCAAAGGGTGTTAGGGCATCCGGATACTTACGACTTCGCTAGGGGCTTGGCCCTGGGTAGCCACTCCTCCTCGCTGTAGGCGGCGGTTGTGGAGTGGTCCCGAGGGAGGGTCCTTCCCCTCTTGGACCCTTCGACCTCCCCGGAAGGGGGGGCTTTCCTTTTCTTCTCCCCCTTGTTTTGGGGGAGAGGGTTTTCTTCTTCCTCCTCCTCGTTGTCGTTGGAGGAGTGCGCCTCGGTGTCTTCGGACGACGAGTCCGGCACCACATTGTGTCGAAGACTTTTTCTGGTCCCCACGGCCTTCTTCTTGGCCTTCTTCTCCGGCACCTCATAAGGCGCCGGAACCAGCATCTCCGTCAGGAGAGAGGTTGCTAGATCTTCAGGCAATGGAGTCGGACAGTCGATCCGCTCCGCCATCTCCACGTATTCCTATTATATTGGTATGGTGGCTTAAGTTCCTCCCACGAATATGCTGAGGAAAGGCACATCTTGCAAAATGTAGAATGTGTCTGCGGTCCTCGGAAGTGGGAGGAGGGACTTCGCCGGACTTGAACAACACCTTCCAGACGTCTTTGTGCGTCGTGTCAAAGAGCTCTTGCAGTGTCTGGTGTTGGGCCGCATCAAACTCCCACAGATTGAATGCTCGTCTTTGACACGGGAGAATCCGGCGAAATAGCATGACCTGGACCACGTTGAGAAGCTTGATATTCTTGGTTATCATGTTCTTGACACAGTTCTGGAGTCCGGTCATCTCCGCGGATGCTCCCCAGGCTAGGCCTTTCCTCTTCCGGGAAGTCAGCTGCACAGGGATGCCGGATCAGAATTCGGGGGCCGCCATCCAGTTGGCGTCGCGCGGCTCGGAGATGTAGAACCACCCCAATTGCCACCCATTCACGGTCTCTGCAAAGGAGCCCTCGAGCCAGGTGACGTTGGGCATCTAGCCCACCATGGCGCCACCACACGCCGCCTGCTGGCCGACCACTATCTTCGGCTTCACGTTGAAGATCTTTAGCCACAGGCCAAAGTGGGGCCTGATGTGGAGAAAAGCCTCGCACACGACGATGAACGCCGAGATGTTGAGGATGAAGTTAGGGGCCAGATCAAAATCCAGCCCGTAATAGAACAAGAGCCCGCGGACAAATGGGTGGAGGGGGAATCCCAGTCCGTGGATGAAGTGGGCGAGGAACACGACCCTCTCATGGGGTCCTGGAGTTGGAACGATCTGCCCTGCGTCTGGGAGCCGGTGCGCAATATCTGTGGGACAACAACAATCATAATCATAGGCTAGCTTCTATGGTTTAGCCTCTACGATCTCGTGGTAGATCAACTCTTGTAATACTCATATCATTAAGATCAATCAAGAAGGAAGTAGGGTATTACCTCCATCGAGAGGGCCCGAACCTGGGTAAAACATCGTGTCCCCTGCCTCATGTTACCATTAGCCTTAGACGCACAGTTCGGAACCCCCTACCCGAGATCCACCGGTTTTGACACCGACAGTCGGCCCCTCTAGATCAATCTAGAGGGGGGCGGCGGCCAGGAGGGGGAAACTTGCCCCCCAAGCAAGGTGGAGGCGCCCCCTCCCCTAGGGTTTCCAAACCCTAGGCGCCTTGGGCCCTTCGGGGGTGCACCAGCCCACTAGGGGGCTGGTTCCCTCCCATATTCAACTCATTAAGTCCCCCGGGACAGGTGGCCCCACCCGGTGGACCTCCGGACACCTTTTGGTGCTCCCGGTACAATACCGATAACCCCCGAAACCATTCCGGTGACTGAAATTGGACTACCCATATATGAATCTTCACCTCCAGACCATTCCGGAACTCCTTGTGACGTCTGGGATCTCATCCGCGACTCCGAACAACCTTCGGTAACCACATACAATTTCCCATAACAACTCTAGCATCACCGAACCTTAAGTGTGTAGACCCTACGGGTTCGGGAACAATGCAGACTTGACCGAGACGTTCTCCGTCCAATAACCAACAGCGGGATCTGGATACCCATGTTGGCTCCCACATGTTCCACGATGATATCATCGGATGAACCACGATGTCAGGGATTCAATCAATCTCGTATACAATCCCCTTTGTCCATCGGTATGTTACTTGCCCGAGATTCGATCATCGGTATCCCCATACCTCGTTCAATCTCGTTACTGGCAAGTCTCTTTACTCGTTCCGTGTGCATGATCCCGTGACTAACTCCTTAGTCACATTGAGCTCATTATGATGATGCATTACCGAGTGGGCCAAGAGATACCTCTCCGTCATACGGAGTGACAAATCCCAGTCTTGATTCGTGCCAACCCAACAGACACTTTCAGAGATACCTATAGTGCACCTTTATAGCCACCAGTTACGTTGTGACGTTTGGTACACCCAAAGCATTCCTACGGTATCCGGGAGTTGTACAATCTCATGGTCTAAGGAAATGATACTTGGCATTAGAAAAGCTCTTAGCAAACGAACTAGACGATCTTGTGCTATGCTTAGGATTGGGTCTTGTCCATCTCATCATTCTCCTAGGTTACCTCAACGGGGATATGAACATCCCCAATAATAAGAATATCATATTTTTTTCTTGACAGTAGGAAGAGGAAATTCAAAACCTCCAATAATGATAGTTGGAATTTTTCCAATAGAATTGATGCTATGAACTTGAGCTTGTTTCCTCGGAAAGTGTACCGTATACTCATTACCATTAACATGAAAAGTGACATTGCCTTTGTTGCAATCAATAACAACCCCTGCAGTTTTCAAAAAGGGTCTACCAAGGATAATCGACATACTATCGTCCTCAGGAATATCAAGAATAACAAAGTCCGTTGAGATAGTGACATTTGCAACCACAACAGGCACATCCTCACAAATACCGATAGGTATAGCAGTTGACTTATCAGCCATTTGTAAACATATTAAGTAGGTGTCAACTTATTCAATTCAAGTCTACGGTATAAAGAGAGAGGCATAACACTAACACCAGCTCCAAGATCACATAAAGCAGTTTTAATATAGTTTCTTTTAATGGGGCATGGTATAGTTGGTAGTCCTGGATCTCCAAGTTTCTTAGGTATTCCACCCTTAAAAGTATAATTAGCAAGCATGGTGGAAATTTCAGCTTCCGGTATCTTTCTTTTATTTGTAATGATATCCTTCATATATTTAGCATAAGGGTTTACTTTAAGCATATCAGTTAAGCGCATACGTAAGAAGATAGGTCTAATCATTTCAGCAAAGCGCTCAAAATCCTCATCATCCTTTGTTTTGGATGGTTTAGGAGGAAAAGGCATGGGTTTCTGAACCCATGGTTCTCTTTCTTTACCATGCTTCCTAGCAACAAAATCTCTCTTATCATAACATTGATTCTTTGATTGTGGGTTATCAAGATCAACAGCAGGTTCAATCTCTACTTCATTATTATTGCTAGGTTGAGTATCAACACGAACATTATCATTAACATTATCACTAGGTTCATGTTCATCACCTAATTGTGTTTCAGCATCAGAAATAGAAATATCATTGAGATTCTCAGGTGTGTCTACAACAGGTTCACTAGAAGCATGCAAAGTCCTATCATTTTTCTTTTTCTTCTTTTAGAAGAACTAGGTGCCTCTAAATTATTTCTCTGAGAATCCTGCTCTATTCTCTTAGGGTGGCCTTCAGGATACAAAGGTTCTTGAGTCATTCTACCAGTTCTAGTAGCCACTCTAACAGAAAAATTATGTTTATTATTTAATTCATCGAGCAAATCACTTTGAGCCTTAAGTACTTGTTCCGCTTGAGTGGTAACCATAGAAGCATATTTGCTAATGAGTTTAAGTTCACCTTTAACTCTAGCCATATAATCACTCAAGTATCCTATCATGAAAGCATTATTCTTTAACTCTCTACCAACATAAGCATTAAAACTTTCTTGTCTAGCCATAAAGTCATCAAATTCATCTAAGCATGGGCTATGAAATTTAGTAGACGGAATTTCAACTTTATCATATCTATAAAGAGAATTTACCTTTACTACCTGTGTCGCATTATCAAGACAGTGTGTTTCTTCAACAGGCGGTATATTAAGACCATGTATTTCTTCAATAGGAGGTAAATTCTTAACATCTTCAGCTATAATACCTTTTTCTTTCACTGATTTCTTTGCCTCTTGCATATCTTCAGGACTGAGAAATAGAACACCTCTCTTCTTCGGAGTTGGTTTAGGAATAGGCTCAGGAGTTGGCTCAATTGGCTCAGGAATTGGCTCAGGAAGAGTCCAATTATTTTCATTAGTCAACATATTATTCAATAGCAATTTAGCTTGGTTGACTGTTCTTTCCCTAAAAACACAACCAGCACAACTATCCAAGTGGTCCTTGGAAGCATCGGTTAGTCCATTATAAAAGATATCGAGTATTTCATTTTTATTAAGAGAATGATCAGGCAAAGCATTAAGCAATCGTAGAAGCCTCCCCCAAGCTTGTGGGAGACTCTCTTCTTCGATTTGCACAATATTATATATTTCCCACAAGGCAGCTTGTTTCTTATGAGCAGGGAAATATTTAGCAGAGAAGTAATAAATCATATCCTGGGGACTACGCACACAACTAGGATCAAGAGAATTAAACCAAGTTTTAGCATCACCCTTTAATGAGAACGCAAATATCTTAAGGATATAGTAATAGCGGGACTTGTCATCATTAGTAAACAGGGTGGCTATATCATTTAACTTGGTAAGATGTGCCACAACAGTTTCAAATTCATAGCCATAAAAAGGATCAGATTCAACCAAAGTAATTATCTCAGGATCAACAGAGAATATGATCCTTATCAGTAACATAGATAGGTGAAGTAGCAAAAGCAGGGTCATGTTTCATTCTACCATTAAGAGATTGCTGCTTCCATTTAGCTAATAACTTCTTAAGATCATATCTATCATTGCAAGCAAAAATAGCTCTAGCAGCTTCTTCATCCATAACATAACCCTCAGGAACAACAGACAATTAATAATTAGGGGGAGAACCTTCATCATCACTATCTTCAATAATTTCATCATCAATAATTTCATTCTCTCTAACCCTAGCAAGTTGTTCATCAAGATATTCACCTAATGGACAGTAGTATCAAGCATAGAAGTAGTTTCATCATGAGTATCATGCATAGCAGAAGTGGCATCATCAATAACATGCGACATATCAGAATTCATAGCAGTAGCAGGTTTAGGTGTCGTAAGCTTACTCATAACGGAAGGAGAATCTAGTGCGGAGCTAGATGGCAGTTCCTTACCTCCCCTCGTAGTTGAGGAGAAAATCTTAGTTCTTGCGTCTTTCAAGTTCTTCATAGTGATCAGCAGATATAAATCCCAAGTGACTCAAAGAATAGAGCTATGCTCCCCGGCAACGGCACCATAAAATAGTCTTGATAACCCACAAGCATAGGGGATCGCAACAGTTTTCGAGGGTAGAGTATTCAACCCAAATTTATTGATTCGACACAAGGGGAGCCAAAGAATATTCTCAAGTATTAGCAGTTGAGTTGTCAATTCAACCACACCTGGATAACTTAGTATCTGCAGCAAAGTATTTAGTAGCAAAGTAGTATGATAGTAATCGTAACAATATCAACAGTAAAGATAGCAGTTTTGTAGTAATTGTAACAGTAGCAACGGAAAAGTAAATAAGCAAAGCACAATATGTGAAAAGCTCGTAGGCATTGGATTAGTGATGGATAATTATGTCGGATATGATTCCTCATGTAATACTTATAACATAGGGTGACACAGAACTAGCTCCAGTTCATCAATGTAATGTAGGCATGTATTCCGAATATAGTCATACATGCTTATGGAAAAGAAATTGCATGACATCTTTTGTCCTACCCTCCCGTGGCAGCGGGGTCCTAATGGAAACTAAGGGATATTAAGGCCTCCTTTTAATAGAGTACCGGACCAAAGCATTAACACATAGTGAATACATGAACTCCTCAAACTACGGTCATCACCGAGAAGTATCCCAATTATTGTCACTTCGGGGTTGTCGGATCATAACACATAATAGGTGACTATAGACTTGCAAGATAGGATCAAGAACTCACATATATTCATGAAAACATAATAGGTTCAGATCTAAAATCATGGCACTCGGGCCCTAGTGACAAGCATTAAGCATAGCAAAGTCATAGCAACATCAATCTCAGAACATAGTGGATACTACAGATCAAACCCTAACAAAACTAACTTGATTACATGGTAAAATCTCATCCAACCTATCACCGTCCAGCAAGCCTATGATGGAATTCCTCACGCACGGCGGTGACCATCATGGAATTGGTGATGGAGGATGGTTGATGATGACGACAGCGATGAATCCCCCTCTCCGGAGCCCCGGACGGCTCCAGATCAGCCCTCCCGAGAGAGATTAGGGCTTGGCGGCGGCTCCGTATCGTAAAACGCGATGAAACTTTCTCTCTGATTTTTTTCTCCGTGAAACGGAATATATAGAGTTGGAGTTGAGGTCGGTGGAGCATCAGGGGGGCCCATGAGATAGGGGGCGCGACCAGGGGGAGGGGGCACGCCCCCGCCCTCGTGGACAGGGTGTGGGCCCCCTGGCCTTGATTCTTTCCCTAGTATTTTTTATATTTTCCAAAAGTTATCTCTGTGGATTTTCAGGTCATTCCGAGAACTTTTGTTTTCTGCACAATAAACAACACCATGGCAGTTATGCTGAAAACAGCGTCAGCCCAGGTTAGTTTCATTCAAATCATGCAAGTTAGAGTCCAAAACAAGGGCAAAAGTGTTTGGAAAAGTAGATACGTTGGAGACGTATCGCCGTCATCCTATTTGGGTGTGTCTACCATGTACACATCATATGTGGAAGTGCCCGTCCAGCGTCCGGTGAATGACGGGTTTTGGCTTTGCTCCTCTTTGGCATCGTCGTCCATACCGTCGATGTCTTCAGAGGCGTAGTCGAGCATGTCGGTCAAGTCTTTGACAGTGGCTATGAAGTGGGTGGTGAGTGGGACGTAAAGTTCCCCGCTCTCAACCCCTAGTATGGGCTGGGCGTAGTTCGGCAGTGATTCTTCTGTAATGGCGAGAAGTCGCATTAAGTCCAGGGTTTCATTTAAAAGCGAGATTTGGACGGGGAAGCGAGAGTCCATGGAGTTGGGTGGGACGGAAGTTCCCTGGCTGAGCTCGCATGACGCGAACCTCGAGGGCTTGGAGCTAGTGTCCGGAGGCGAGTCCGGCTTCATGAGGATAGAGGGGGCCTGGCGTAACTCCAGGCCTGCCGGGTTCTCCGGTGTCAAGCTCTATAGCTGTAGAGAATCCAGGGGGCTTTAAACTCTCGTCTTCGGACCTGGTGATGTGCTCCGGATCTAAGGCCAGAGCTGAGGCTGGGGCTGTGAACCCTTGGAAGATCAAGTCTCCTCGGATGTCAGCGACATAGTTTAGGTTTCCAAAACTGATCTGATGACCAGGGGCGTAGTTGTCGATCTGCTCCAGATGGCCAATCAAGTTGGCGCGTAGTGCGAAGTCGCCGAATACGAAAATTTGGCCGGGGAGAAAAGTCTCCCTCGGGGCGGTATTGTTGTAGATGATCAATGGAGTCATCGAGCCTTCTTGTGACGTCACAGTGGAACTCGCAATGAAAGCACCAATGTCGGTGTCAAAATCGGCAGATCTCGGGTAGGGTGTCCCGAACTATGCGATAACGGGAGGCAGGGGACACGATGTTTACCCAGGTTCGGGCCCTCTTAATGGAGGTAATACCCTACTTCCTGCTTGATGATGAGTATAGGGGTTACAAGAGTTGATCTACCTCGAGATCGTAATGGCTAAACCTTAGATGTCTAGCCTGTATGATTGTTCCGCCCCTACGGACTAAACCATCCGGTTTATATAGACGCGGGAGGGACCTAGGGTTGTACAGGGTCGGTTTACAGAGAAAGGAAGATGCAAAATCCGAACGCCAAGCTTGCCATCCATGCAAAGGAGAGTCCCATCCAGACACGAGGGAGGGCCTTTTGTCTTGTATCTTCATGGCCCATCAGTCTGGCCCATATTGCATAGCCCGGACGCCCGAGGACCCCTAGTCCAGGACTCCCTCAAGGGGCGGCGGGGTGGCGCGGAGTAGGGGAGGAAGAGCAGGGGAGGGGTGGCAGCACGACGTGGAGAGGGGCGGCGCAGAGTAGGGGATGGGCGGCGGGGCGGCGCGGAGGAGGAGCAAAGGAGGGGCGGGGGGTTGCAGGGTGGGGAATGGGGAGGGGCTAGGGTTGTAGGCGGGAAGGGAGGGGAAAGGAGGGGAAATTTTGGGAGGAGGGAGGGGATCCCGCTTATTAGAGGGAGAGGGAGTGGTGGGTCCCACCTAGAAGTAGGAGAGGGAGTGGAGGGAAATTTTGGGAGAGGGAATTTTTTGTGGAGGGAAATTTTTGGTGTGGGAGGGAAATTCTTTTGGGTTTGGAGGCAGAAAAATTTAGGTTTTTTTGTAAACTTTGTAGAAATCATGGTTAAAATCATACCAAATAGCTCTAGAAAACATCGGTATTCCAAGTTTAGTATTTTTGCTAGTTGGTAGGCCACATTTGATGATGTGGCACGGAGGTCTCCCATTTTTTTGGTTTTTTTTGAATTTTTTACGGTGTTTTCAAAAATCGGCCGATTTCGTCGCGGGGCCGTCGTGGCTAGGGTTTGAGTCATGCAAATCTGTTGTTGATTCTGTGATGAAATGCCTACCTATGAAGCTAAAAAAGGATTTTTAGCAAAAATAATGGGCAAGCTATGGAGGACCCACAGTTCAAATTCCAGCCAGTTCCAGCTGAATCGACCGAAGGTTGTCTGAATGGCCGGGAGTAGCTACGAGGGTCAGAAATGCATGTTTTTTGGCGACCGTCCGTAAAATAGGGTCTACTTTGAGATAGACATGGAATGGCGCCGTTTGGGGTGACCCTCCTTGTAGCCGCTTCACGAAAAACACATGTGTTTAGCATTCAAAAAATGATAAACGGTTTTTTGTGAAACAAGTTGAAACCTATCTTTGGCAACATTGTTTGCCATCACAATATGGAGGCATGCGCCAAATTTGGGCATATTATCCCAAACTATTCAACGAATGCAGCCATATCATTACTAGTTTGGCTTGAAAGCCATGAATCTTCGTTCATGATAGGTTGTTTTTGAGAACACCTTGTCAAGAAAACATCGGTACCAAGTTTAGTATTTTTGCTAGTTAGTAGGCCACATTTGATGATGTGACGCGAAGGTCTCCCATTTTTTTGATATTTTTTTGAATTTTTTACGGTGTTTTCAAAAACCGGCCGATTTCGTCGCGGCGGCCGTCCGTGGCTAGGGTTTGAGTCACGCAAATATGTTGTTGATTCTGTGATGAAATGCCTACCTGTGAAGCTAAAAAGGATTTTTAGCAAAAATAATGGGCAAGCTATGAAGGACCCGCAGTTCAAATTCCAGCCGGTTCCAGCTGAATCGACCGAAGGTTGTCTGAATGGTCGGGAGTAGCTACGAGGGTCAGAAATGCATGATTTTTGGCAACCAACCGTAAAATAGGGTCTACTTTGAGATAGACATGGAATGGCGCCATTTGGGGTGACCCTCCTTGTAGCCGCTTCATGGAAAACACATGTTTTTATCATTCAAAAAATGAAAAACTTTTTTTTGTGAAACAACTTGGATACTAGCTTTGGCAACATTGTTTGCCATCACAAGACGGAGGCATGCCCCAAATTTGGGCATATTATCACAAACTATTCAACAAATGCGGCCATAGCATTGCTAGTTTGGCTTGAAAGCCATGGATCTTCGTTCATGGTAGGTCGTTTTTTAGAACACCTTTTCAAGATAACATCGGTATTCCAAGTTTAGTATTTTTGGTAGTTGGTAGGCCACATTTGATGATGTGACACGGAGGTCTCCTTTGTTTGATTTTTTTAATTTTTTTACGGTGTTTTCAAAAACCGGTCGATTTCGTCACGGCGGCCGTCCGTGGCTAGGGTTTGAGTCATGCAAATCTGTTGTTGATTCTGTGATGAAATGCCTACCTATGAAGCTAAAAAGGATTTTTAGCAAAAATAATGGGCAAGCTATGGAGGACCCACAGTTCAAATTCCAGCCGGTTCCAACTGAATCGGCCGAAGGTTGTCTGAATGGCCGGGAGTAGCTACGAGGGTCAGAAATGCATGATTTTTGGCGACCGTCCGTAAAATAGGGTCTACTTTGAGATAGACATGGATTGGCACGGTTTGGGGTGACCCTCCTTGTAGCCACTTCACGAAAAATGCATGTTTTTAGCATTCAAAAAATGAAAAACGGTTTTTTTGTGAAACAAGTTGGAACCTAGCTTTGGCCACATTGTTTGCCATCACAAGACGGAGGCATGCGCAAAATTTGGGCATATTATCACAAACTATTCAACGAATGCGGCCATATTGTTGCTAGTTTGGCTTGAAAGCCATGGATCTTTGTTCATGGTAGGTTGTTTGTTAGAACACCTTTTCAAGAAAACATCGGTATTCCAAGTTTAGTATTTTTGCTAGTTGGTAGGCCACATTTGATGATGTGACGCAGAGGTCTCCCATTTTTTGATTTTTTTACAGTGTTTTCAAAAATCGCCCGATTTCGTCGCGGCGGCCGTCCGTGGCTAGGGTTTGAGTCATGCAAATCTGTTGTTGATTCTGTGATGAAATGCCTACCTGTGAAGCTAAAAATGAGTTTTAGCAAAAATAACGGGCAAGCCATTCCGTGACATGGAATGGCGCCGTTTGGGGTGACCCTCCTTGTAGCCTTTTCACGAAAAACCATGTTTTTAACAACCACAAAGTGAAACTTATATTATTTCATACATGAGCATGCACAAAAACCCATAATTTTATCTTTCATCCATGAGCACGCACAAAAAATTTCAATTCCCATCAATTACCAAACTGAATAGTCATAATTAAGAAATTGACATGTTTAGATGACACTGTCATACTTGAGCATCCATGAGCATGCACAAAATTTCAATTCTCATCAATTTCAAACTAAGCTTGGCTAACACTATCATAGTTAAGAGGTTTACACTAACAAGTTAAACCTGACATACTTAACATTGTCATGTTCAGGTTACACTAACAAGCTTAAACCTAACATGCTTAACATTGCCACTTCATTTCTTAACATCTTCACTTGTTCTCCTCCTTCTTCTCCTTCGTCAACCTGATGCGCGCAGAGTGGCGAATCCCGACGCGGATGTACTCCTCTACCACAATTGGCATGGTCCTGTCGCCAAGTTGTGGGATCACCAGCGCTACCACCATCGCGAGGTCATTGTCTGGTACCACCATTGCGATGTCATCATCATGCACTATAATCGCGAGGTCGTCGTCGGCCACCATAGCAAGGTCGTCGTCCGCCACCACCATAGCAGGGTCGACGTCAGCCACCGCCATAGCAAGGTCGTCGTCAGCCAGAATAGGCTGCACCTCCCCGCTCTGCTCCTCTTCTTCCCTGCTCCGCTCCTCGTCATCCCCGCTCTGCTCCTCGTCATCCCCACTCTGCTCCTCGTCATCCCCGCTGCTGCTCCCATTGCCTGGCCAAATGCAACAAAGTGTGAACATGGTGTTGTCATCGTGCTGGTAGAAGAAAGGCATAGAGATTACTGGCATCATCGTCGTGCTGGTAGTACATGCGGCACATGGTGTTGTCGAACATCTTCACGGTGAACATGGTGTCGCCATCGTAACGGAAGACAAGGAAGTGCCCGAGCTGCAGGTCATGGGCGCGGGCGAAATGCTCCCAGCTGTGCCCTAGGTACATGTGGCCTTCGCCGTCGAACACCACCAACACGTCCCACAGCCCGCGACGCCCGCTGTCGGCCTCCTGCAGCTTCACTTTGTGGGGCTCATGGCCGGTGAGCATCTTCGCAAACTTGTCAGGCAGCCTCTGCAGCGAAGGTCAAGCAGTGGTTAATTGTGCCAATCAAGCACTAGACAGTAAAGTGATGATAAAGAGATGGGTGAAGGGGAGATATTAATTGTCTTGAATATACCTGTCTACTTCAAGATTTCTCAATTACGATCTCGAAGAACTCGAAACCTTCCAAGCCAGCCATCTCACTTCTCTGAAAAGCAGCATTGTAAATTAAACAAGTTACCATAAACAGGACTAGACATAAATAGGAAACAAGCACTTCAAAACAGTAGAGTATTTACTACATGTGTTTGCTAGGGCCTCAATTTGGAATACTACTATAAATGGCAATGGCCACAATTTGCACCTACTCTATCTTGGCAAAGGGGCAATGAGTAGAAGAAGAACATCAACATTAATAGCACCCTCAACATCAACAACACCCATCAACATTTCTGATGGCAAAAACATCAACAGACACACAGACTTGAGCATGTGCACTCATAAATGTAATGTTTCTTGGCCACTAAGCTGGAGAAGAATGTAATGTTTCCATACTTGAGCATGTTCAGTTTAAAAGAATATAAACAAGCAAGAATGCATGCATGCATATCAAAAGTTGGCATCTACTACTGTTACTACTCTGCCCATGTTCATGCAGGTCACTGCACCTGCATATGCATGTATCCCACTGCATCACAAGACTTGACCACAAGAATAACCACAACTAGTAACAACAGCAACACTCCTCATCAGTTACTTACTCTAATAGCAACACTCCTCATCATCAGCAGCAATACTCCTCTCCTCTGCTATTACTCATCATCAGGTAACCACAACAAGAATAACAACAGTAACAGCATAGTAATCTAACAGCAGTCTGGCAACAGCCACAACATGTTCAGTTAATTGCTGTCAGTAGTCTAGCAACAACAGCAACATGTTCACCATAGAATTCAACAACAACAGCAGTCTACCACACTGTCTACCATAGAATTCAGTTAATTACTCACTCATCTCCACAGTGTCAGCAGTCTACCATTTAATTGCTGTCAGGTGACTACCAACAGCAACAACATAGTAATCTAACAATAATTCAACCACACTAAATCCACCAACAGAGCATACTAAATCCACCAAGAACAATATGCCTAATACTAGAACAACTAGAAAAATTCTCAAACCCTAGAAGAATATGCCTAATACGCATAACAAACCCTAGATTCTCAAACCCTAGAGAAGAAGAGAAAGGAGAGAGGATATGAAGCAGATGGCTTACCTACTCCGGAGTCCGAGAAGAAGTGGTTGCCGGCAGCGCAGGGGAAGCCGCGAGGGAGGCGTCGGACCAGCAGACGAGCAGAGGCGCTGGGGAGGAGAAGGGGAGGCCGTCGCCGTCACCTAAAATAGCACAAAATTTGTATTAACAAACACCCTAATCCAATCCTAATAAAACCCTAATCCAATCTAGGCGGGGGTAAGAACCCTAATCTAATCAATGGAATCACCCTAATCTATCATAACAGCAGATAGGAAGAGGAAGCAGATTCATACCTCAGGAGAGTCGGCGACGGAGAGAGAGGAAGGAGCCGACGGCGGTGGGAGAGGAAGGAGCCGACAGTGGCGGAGAGGAGAAGCGGGTCGAGTGGAGAGGAGGAGTGGAGAGGGGGAGCAGGTCGAGTGGAGAGGAGGAGTGGAGAGGGGGAGTGGGGAAAAGAGTGGAGAGGAGGACGAGCGGGCCCAATTGTCAGCGAGTGGTTTGATATATTGAAAAGGGTGGGCATAAAGTACAAAACCAACAACCTCTTCCTTGCCCAGTGGTATAAACCAAGTGAAATAAGCGCACGGTCATGGGTTTGAGCCCCCACTCGCGCATATTTTTTGGCCGCGTGCCAATATTTTCTAGGGAGTGGGTCGAGTGGGTAGAGTAGCAAAATGGCCCACTTGTTAGCGAGTGGGCCGAGTGGCCCACTTGTTAGTGAGGTATGTGTTAAATACTTGCCTGGTTTAATGATTTGAAAAGAGATGGCATAGAGTAGAAGATCAGTAGCCTCTTCCTAGCCCAGTGGTAGAAACATAGTGAAATAAGTGCACAGTCGTGGGTTCAAGTCCCCGCTCGCGCATATTTTTTTGCTCACCGTGAAATGATGCAAACTTATGAAACATCTCTGACCAAAACATCTTCTGTCCAAAACAGCTCTGACCAAAACATCTTCAGTTCAAAAAAACTTGAACTAAATAATTCTGAAACTTGAACTAAATAGATCACAAAAACTACTAAATGATCACCAAAACAACATCTTTTGTCTGATCATTTTGCAATCTTTTGCATTACAAGAAACATTTTGAAAACTACTAAATAGTTCTGACCAAAACTACGAGAGCATGTTCACCACTACTAGAGCATGATGGGCAAAACTTAATGATCACCAAAACTTCATGATCACCAAAACTTGTAGATCAGGATCACATCAACCATCATCTTCTATCTTCAAAACTTGTAGATCAGGATCAGGAACACCAAAACTTCATTTTGCCTCTTCATTTTGTATCTTCAACCATCATCTGCCTCTCCATCACATGCATTTTGGTACCTGGAGGGAATTGTAGTACAAAAACTACATCAGGATCACATCAACAAAAACTACCAATCAAAACAAGGATCACCAAGGAGATAAAATTTACCTTCATGTCCATTCGCTACTCATCATCGTCGATACAAAAACAAGGAACTCTATGCCCTCTCCTATTTTCCTCATCATCACTACAATATTGCAGCATAGTATGATCAGTCCTGTTTTCCTCATCCTCGCTCTCATGTCCGTCCGCTACCACCTTTTTTTGATGCCTTCAACTGTTGTAGCATCAACGAGCACACGTTCCCGGTCCCTTTGCACTCTGCTTTGCACCGAAACTTCCATAGAGTCATCTTCAGCTTGCAACGGAACTTCCATAGAGTCATCATCCTAGTATGTTATTCCACCACCACCGGGGCCCTTTTCCACTTCAGTTTTAGTCACACTTCACAAGTGTTTGTGCTCAAAGTTCTGCACAACTCGCCATTTTCCGTGCAAAGGAGTGTCTGGCAGATAAAACACCATTGTTGCTTGTGTTGTTAGAATAAAGGGATCACTCTTATACCAGCACCTTGCAGTGTTGATGCTTTTGAAGTGGACATCATATTTGACAAAAGTCTCTCTTCTTCTTGCTACCAAGCTCAAACCAGTCACAGTGAAATAAGACAATCGAGCGATGGATGCCTCCACTGGAGTTGTACTGCAACTCTACGATGCTTCTCAACTGACCATAGAAGTCAATGATCTCACGATCATGTGACCCCTCAGTGATGATTCCACTATTCTATGTCTTCCTTTTTTTCCTCGCGGTCAACAGTGTGGTACCGGACACCGTCAGCAATGCATGCTGAATACACTCTCACTCGCTTATCCGGTAAGCATGCCAAAGCAAATAGATCATCACTGACCTTCTTCTCCTCATGCAACTTTCCAATCTGCACAAATAAACCATTTAGCAACAATGGTATTTAACAGTTGGTGAATAACACAGAAAACATAAAACATGTGGCTAAAGATCTCACATGATTCTTAAACCACTTAGCAAACCCCTTGGCAACCCTTTTATCAACATGGATCTTGCTTTCTTCCTGATTTAACTCTTCCTTGCATTTCCTGCAATGCCAACAAAACATGTGAATTAAAACATTAGGCTGGTGCCAACCCAAGCAAAAAATATATATAATGAGTGCACAAGATATAACGTACTCGATATATGGTAGAACCTCGGCGCAATTGCTGAGCACATACCAAACCATCTTGTCATACTCATCACCAGCCTCCAAGTATTGTGAGGCTCCAAGAAAGTTCACACCATGGTTGAAAACAGAGACATCACCACTTTGCGAATCAGACGCTCTCTATTTCTGCCCGGCCGGTTCCATCTTGTTTCCACATCGCCAAAGTATCTAGAGCAAAAATTCAAGCACTCCTCAACAACATATGCTTCAGCAATCGAACCTTCAGGTCTTGCCATGTTTCGCACATAACGCTTACAAGTAAGCAACCTTCTTTCGATTGGGTACATCCAACCATATTGCACAGGGCCTCTAAGCATTGCCTTTTTTGGTAAGTGCACCGCCAAATGGACCATCACAATGAAGAAAACTGGAGGCAAAATCTTCTCGAGCTTGCAAAGAATAATTGGGATTTCTTTTTCAAGTCTTTCCAAGACAGTTAACTTGAGTATTTTGTAGCACAGTTCTCTAAAGAAATTTCCCAGCTCAGCAACTGCTTCATATATATCCTTGTCCATGATTCCTCGGAGGCCTGCCAGTAAAATCCTTTGGAGGAGGATGTGACAATCATGGGTTTTCAGTACTAAAAGCTTGGATCCATCATAAGTAACACATTTTGCTAGGTTAGCGGCATAACCATCTGGAAGTTTCACCGCTCTTAGGAATTCACAGAATGCAAGCTTTTGTTCTTTACTCATTGTATACCATGCTCGTGGCATTTCAAATGAATCTTCATCTTCATTGTGCTGTAGATGCAAATCTTCTCTTATGCCCATGTCCTCCAATCAAGCCTAGAACTAACCGTATCCTTTGTCTTCCCTTCAATGTTCAGAAACGTCCCTAGCAGATTCTCGCATGTGTTTTTCTCAATGTGCATTACATTGAGATTATGCCTTAATTTCATATCAACCCAGTATGGCAAGTTCCACAAACAAGACCTCCGGTCCCAACATTGACCTTCCTCACACTTTCTTTTCTTCACAAGCTTTCCTGGTCTCAAATCTTTCACCTTTTCAAGTTGCTGCTCTAGCTCTTATTTAGTGAATTCAGCTGGCCTGTGACGGGTTTCATTTTCACCATTAAAATCTTTGCTTCTTCGCCAGCGATGGTTTCGGGGAAGAAAGCGGCGGTGCCCAATATAGCAGATCTTGCTCCTTATTCTCTTTGAGCAAGGGTCTTTGTCATAATGGACACAGGCCTGATAACCCGCTGTGATCCTCCCAGACAGAGTGTGCAGCGCCGGGAAATCATGGATGGACCATATGATTGCAGCACATAGATTGGACTTTTCTTTCCGACTCAAGGCATCGTATGTAGGTACACCAGTCCAGAGCTGGAGCAGTTCTTCTACGAGGGGCTCCATAAAGACATCAAAATCCTTTCCTGGAGACTCTGGACCCGGGATAAGCAACGACATCATGAAGTTGGACTGATCCATGCATGCCCATGGTGGCAGGTTGTACGACACCACAAAAATGGGCCACATGCTATAAGACGTGCTCATGTTCCCAAACGGATTAAAGCCATCTGTGGCAATGCCAAGTTTTATGTTCCTTGGATTTGCAGCAAAATTTACATGTTTACTGTCAAACTCTTTCCATGCCTCTCCGTCCGCTAGATGGCTCAGCTCATTGTCCACAAGTTGCCGCTTCAGCTTGTGCCATTGTACCTCCAGCGATGATTTCTTCGAGATAAACATCCGCTGCAGCCTTGGTATCAACGGAAAGTGCCTCAGTACTTTCTCTGGTATTGACTTCTTCCCATCAGCATCTTTCCACCTAGAGGCATTGCATTTTGGACAGTTGTCATGCTTTGCTAAATCCTTTCAAAACAAGACACAGTTATTTGGGCACACATGTATTGAAACATAACCTAGGCCCAGCCTGCGGATTATGCTCAATGCTTCATCATAAGACCTGGGAACACAGCTATGAGGGAATTGCAAGCTCAAAAGGCGGAGTATTGCATTGAATGCAGCATTGCTAATCCGGTAGAAAGACTTGATGTGGAGTAACTTCACGGTGAAGGTAAATATTGAAAATTTACCCCCTTCATGAGCTGCGCGCTTTGCCTTCTCTAACACCTCAGCAAACATCGACTTCTGTCCATCAGCACGATCTTCAGCATCGTACAGATCCTTCAATAGGTCAGGAATCCTATCATCTTCATGCCCATCCTCTTCCTCCAAACCAGCATTATCTCGCAAAACCTTTTCCATGAAATCAATGCCAGCATCACCACCACCCATCATATGAGGGGCCTCTGTATCACCTTCGAAATGTTGAGGTTGTCCATCTAAAGGTTCTCCATGATATATCCATCTATCATATGTGCTGGACATCCCATTAAGAAGCAGATGATCTTCCACTCTTCCTTGAGCCATTCTTGAATGGTTGAGGCATTCACAGCATGGACAAAGAATGTGATCATTTTTGGCAAAATTTGCCCGAACAAATGCCATGAAATCATCAACTCCTTTCATATGTTCTTTCGAAAACTTTCTAGCTCCTTTTCTAATCCAGCTTCTGTCCAACTTAGCAAATCAATCTAAGTGCATCAACATTAATCAATGAAAATGGATGACAATAATGGCAGCTAAAAATCCAGAAAATAAGGTAGGCACTCAACTTTATATGCTAGCTGCCTAACTTTATATGCTAACTGCCAGAAAATAAGATATGCACCCAACATTGAGCTATTTCCAATTTCACACTACTTTAGTCCAGTTCACATGGTTTACTGATTTCACATGGGAGCAATAAAAAGCAGTTCATAGGAAATACATATTTCACATGGGATAAAAGAAAAGCTAACAAAAATTTGTAAAACCTAACATAGATCAGGCAGAGCTGCACTAAGAAACATATGTGGTTCCTGTAAAGAGGATATCCACAAAGAGATTAGGCTCCAACTGCATCCATCTTATGAAGCAAGCTGTAGCATCCATCCATCAGATTGAGCTCTAGCTGTAGCTGATGGATTCTCATTTCAAATTAAGCTCCTCCACATATTGAATCTCCTCCTTCCCCTTTCCTTTCCATTTCAAAACGATGTAACAATAATAGCTAGTGTTCATCCCTCTCTCTTTCTACCCTGCCCATTCGGCTAGTAAGATGATAAAACTTAAATTATCTCTCTCTTTCTCCCCTGCCCCTCAGCTAGTGTTGACAAACTAGCTAGTGTTCATTAGTAGGCGCAACACAGGCAAATCTGAGGCATGGGGGGAGAGGAGAGGGGGGGAGGAGAGGGGTGCATATGTGGGCGAGGTCTGCTTGCGGCGGCGATGACCCCCATGCTCGACGGCGGCGAGGCCCCCATGCGTGGGTGAGGCGAGCGACGAGGTCGCCATTCCTGTCGTGGGCGAGGCGAGCGGCGAGGTCGCCGTTCCTGTCGTGGGCGAGGCGAGCGGCCCCGACAACACCACCGCCGGTCACCGCCCCCGCCCCTGCCGGTTGCTTCTGCTGCCGGCCCCCGCGCCCGCCGTCACCCGCCGCCACCTGGTCGGAAGACCTAGAAAAACGCTAAGTGTTGCTCTATTCGATGCCACCTGGTTGGAAGGTCCTACTTGTCAATGATACGAGAGAGTCGTAGTTTTATATAATGTATACATAAATTCCCATACATGAGCAACTGTCCCTCTCTAGCCCCGCGGTAGCGAGCAAGCGAAGCCAACGCGAGGTCGTGGGTTCGAGTCCCGCCCCAAGCATATTTTTTGGGCAAATTAAGCGCTTGGTCCCGCATGTCAAATGGGTCCCGCTTGTCAGTGTGTGCCCTCCTGCTGTCAAATGGGCCTCGCCTATCTGTTGAATATAAACATGTAAGCAAAAATGACACCTAGCCAATGACCATAAGCGAGGTTACTAAGGTGGCTGCCTAATCATCCTAATGCATTCGAACTCAAGTGTAGTGACCATTTTATATTGGTCGTTATCAGCTAGGCGTGAGGCAGTGGACAGTGCTGCCCGCTTTACGACCATTTCCTCTAATGAAATTATGACCTTTCTGACCAAAATGGTCGTTATGGTTCAGGGTTTGGAGGCCCCCGAACAGCTTTTGACCAATTGGTCTAAAATGGTCATAAATTTATGACCAATTCTTCCAGGGTCACCGACAGAAGGTCACAAGTTGACATATTTCTTGTAGTGGATGTCAAGGCACATACAAGCGACGAGGAGGACCCCTACGCGCCACCAGACGAGGTTGTGCTGGAGCCCCCAACTTTGGATTTTGATTTTGGGGTCAGTACAATCCTGCTCTGTGGAAGTCCTCGTTACCGGCTGAGAAAGCCAGGCAAGTTGCGTTAAAGAAGGAGATGGTGGAGGAGAAAGCCAGGTACCGGGTGGCCCGTGAAGCACATGAGGCCACCTGGGAAAAGGGGAGGCATGAGCTTTGGCGGTGGGCACGTCGACATGCAGAGGAGGTTTACGAAGACGACCGGTACAATGCCATGACGGCCGAAGGCGCTAGGCGCCTCATCGCTGACAAAGGGCATTATTCATTGGTTGTCACATCATACTCAATCCAACGGTCAGGATCGTTTCATTTAAAGATCCAATGGTTTGGATTCGCTTGGACAACCAATCCGACGGTCCAAAGATCAAATGCCCCGATATGCCTTCATTTTGCTCCACAATCTAATAATGGGACTCCATCCACATTGTCCCGCTTGCATTCTCATCTACATTCCCTCCTCGCTCGTCCCCCCTCTCTCTCACCAAACTCTGCCATGGCGCCCCCGGTCTGCCCACGCGACGAGGAGGAGGCGCCGCCCCGCGAGGACGTCAAGGCGCATAGCAGCGACGAGGAGGACCCCTACGCGCCACCAGACGAGGTTGCGCAGGAGCCTCCAACTTTGAATTGATTTTGAGACCAGTACAATCTTGCTTTGTGAAAGTCCCTGTCGCCGGCTGAGAAAGTCAGGCAAGTTGCATTAAAGAAGAAGATGACAAAGGAGGAAGCCACGTACCAGGCGGCCCGTGAAGCACATGAGGCCGACTGGGAAAAGGGGAGGCATGGGCTTTGACAGTGGGGCGTCGACGTGCGGGGGAGGTGTATCAAGACGGCTGGTACAACACCATGATGACCGAAGGCGCTAGGCGCCTCATCGCTGACAAAAGGCACTATTCATTGGTTGTCACATCATACTCGATCAATCTGACGGTCTAAAGATCCAACGGCCTGGATTCGTTTGGATAGCCAATCCGACGGCAAGAAAACAATGGTATGGTATGGGACAGGTGTTGGATCATTTTCGAAAAAAAAAAATTCACCAATCGAGAGGCCTCAACCAAAAGCCGAACACACCCTCCGGAGGTTGGCGAGGGAGGACGGCTCGAATGGAGAGCAACAAGGTGGTGGTGTGCGACAACGGCACCGGGGTAAGACTCCATCCC
>NC_041385.1:656008025-656013344 GCF_002162155.2 Triticum dicoccoides
AGATCTGCCTCTCCCCACCGGCTTGTTTGTAGAATACTTCGTACGAAATCCCACCGGCCTTCGGCTGCCGGTGATTGATCGAGGCGGATGAATCATGGTTAGGCTTGAGGAGTAGGGTAGCCAGGTTCGGACGGAATCAGCTGAGGGTATTCCAAATCTGTATCGAGTCATCGCTGTGGAGTGCGGAGTTGGTGCCGAGTTGAGAACTGTAGGGGAATAGAAATGTTCGAGAACGTTCTGCCCCCTTTGTTTATCGTATTTCTGCTGGGATTGCTTTCCGAGTTGCATTTGGATCTGCCATGTCAATTTTATCTTTAGGTTCAGATCAGCCTTTTCTGCTTTGAACGGATATGACATAATAGGGCGCTAAATTGTTATGTGGAAATCAGTAGGCACATCTTTGGTTTCACTGAGCTATTATAGATTTTTTGGTAAGCACAAATAATATTCAAATTGTAAATTGTGTTTGTGAAACCTCTAGCTGACCTGTGCCAGTTTCTTGATTTTGATCATCTTTTCCATGACAGAGAAACGTGAAATACTCTCTGTTATGGTCGGGTGGTTTTGCTGTTCTAATTTGGCACCTACGTTGCAGTATGTAAAGTGCGGCTTTGCGGGAGAAAACTTCCCTACATCTGTCTTTCCTTGTGTCGTTGGAAGGCCATTGCTTCGCTATGAGGAGTCACTCCAGGAGCAAGAATTGACAGTTTGGATTCCATCATTTATTTTGTCTCTTAATGTTGAGTACACCTCGTAATTTGTGTTTATGTTCAACACAGGATATTGTGGTTGGAGCTGCTTGCGCTGATTTAAGACATCAGCTTGATGTATCATATCCTGTCACAAATGGGATTGTTCAAAATTGGGATGATATGGGCCATATATGGGATCATGCATTTTATAGCGAGCTGAAGGTATGCATATTGATGTTCTTTACTTTGCTTGTGGTGTGAATCCTTTTAAAAGATACTTTATCAATACCTTTGATTATAATCCTATTCTCTTAGATCCATGTAAAGCATTACATTTCTCTTCTTTCATACAGGTTGATCCATCCGAGTGTAAAATTTTACTGACAGATCCGCCACTCAATCCTGTGAAAAACCGTGAGCAAATGGTAGGTTATTTTAATTTCTCAGGCTATTTTATATTGCAAATTGAGCTTCTGCATAATGACTAGTAAATTGAACCCCACGATCAACAGATCGAGACAATGTTTGAGAAATACAACTTTTCTGGGGTCTTCATCCAGATCCAAGCAGTTCTTTCGCTATATGCTCAAGGTACTTACTTTACCTCTTTAAACAGAATCAAGGACATAGAAATGCGCACAAAATTGTACTAGTACTCATTTTACACGTATGTTTACTTCCCAGGCTTGCTGACTGGACTTGTCATAGATTCTGGTGATGGTGTCACCCATGTGGTATGAACAGATTCTATCTCTAGCATTCTCTGTGATAGTTATAGAAATACTATCTGACTATCTAGCACGTTTGTATAATGTTTGCCAATGTACTTGTAATTGTATTGAGCCAACCAAAGGAGTTACCCTTCTAATTTTGGGATCAGGATATACCTGACTTTTTGGAGGTCCTGTGAGAAAACTACACTAAAATCACTACTTAAAACTCCTCCATTTAAAATTTGTATTTTGGTTTCAAACATGGATTAAGAAAAGTCATGGTGTTCAGTCATAGATATTGAAGAGAGAGGGAAGATAAATGAGAACAAAATGGAGAAAATCTCATGAAAATTGCATGCAAGTTTTATAATTTTGAATAAGATTATCTAAATTTATAAATATCATCCTCTATTCTTAAATAGTTGCAACCCACTACCTATTTTTCCTCTTCATGCAACTATGCCACGTCATCAAGTCATGCATGTGGTCATAAGTTACAATTTGTGCACTCATCTAGCATGCAATCATGCCACCTCAGCAATCACGCATGTCAATTTGTTTCACCAATTTTTGTGCGGGCTTTCATTTTGTTGCTGTCTGTAGCTTTCATTTTGATTCACAGCCCTTGTTTCATTTAAGTTTCCTTGTTTCTTTGTAGAGATCACAGATTCACAGCCCTTATGAATTTCCTAATTGTCCTTGTTTTTACTAGTTACTTTTTGTCCGTAGCTTTCATTTTGTTGCTTTTGTTTTATTTACACACGCAGGTGCCCGTGGTTGATGGATATTCTTATCCACATCTAACGAAAAGAATGAATGTTGCTGGAAGGCATATCACATCCTATCTTGTTGATCTACTCTCAAGAAGAGGGTATTCCCTTACCAGTTACCATCTTAAGATGTTAAAGTTGCTGTGATGATGCAGTCTTCAGCTTTCTTGTATTTTCCTCATCCTCTTTATTGTTCTATTTCAAAAGGTATGCTATGAACAAATCTGCTGATTTTGAGACAGTAAGAGAAATAAAAGAGAAGCTATGCTATATAAGGTGAGTTGTTTTGTTGTTCTTATTTCTTGGCTACAGATTGCTGTTATATGTCATAGGCATGACATAAAAAGATGTACAGCTATGACTACAAACGTGAATACCAGCTAGGACTTGAAACCACAATTCTTGTTAAAAGTTACACTGTAAGTATATTATCCTACTTTGTTTTATTGTTGTATTTTTATTTTGAGCTAAATTCTTTGTGATCAGCTTCCAGATGGAAGAGTAATTAAAGTGGGCACTGAACGGTTTCAGGCTCCTGAGGCTCTTTTTACTCCTGTAAGTTTGTTTTCCTTCCATTCTTGCCGAAAGTCTTCCGGTGATAGATAGCTATGCAGTTCTCTGCAAAAATATTAAGTATCAACAGTGTGGTAATCTTGGTAAAAATATTTACTGAACAGGAACTCATAGATGTTGAAGGTGATGGGTTGGCAGATATGGCATTCCATTGCATTCAGGAAATGGACATTGACAACCGCATGACGGTATACAAACCTTACAGTAGTCCCAGTGCAATATAGTAAATTTTGCCTGTCCATTCTTTCTGTTATTTTTATTGCTTGAAGTAATTAGATGGAACAAGTATACGAACAACTGATTGATTATATTGTACAACTGTAGTTCTTCCGGACTACATTTATCTAGAGATATGCATTACTTGTGATTATCTATGTAAACATACTCATAGAAAATGCATCATGAGGTGCACTTGCTATTGGTGGAGACTTAATCGAGTGTCTGACATTGCATCTTGAGTTTTATAAGCTTTATGTATGTACGTTATCCCCTTAGACCTATGTTTTTAAGGCGGTAAAGCGTCATAAGGCGGAGGAGGGCCGCTCTGACGCCTAAGCGCCAAGGCGAGGCGGTAAGGCGAGGCAAGGCGACGCCTTAAACATTGCAGGAAAAGAGTCATCAATAGGTCTGCACATATTAATACTAGAAAAAGAGCAATGGCTGAGAGATGGGCCACTACTTATGCACCTCCCAGTGGCCCAAAAGCCCATCTAGTGGCCATATACACCCCCGTGACCTAATTCCACTATCTCCTTCCCTTCTTTCCCACCACAGCCGCCACGAAGCCATACCCTTCTGGTCCTCCCTGCCTCCTCTTCATGGCCCCACCCTTCTCCCTCACAGCAGCAAGCCCCAGGAGCCCCCAGTCCTCCCTCCTCTTCATGGTGCCAGGAGACAGCGGGGCCGTCATCTCCAAGCCCCAGGAGCAGCCAGAACTAGGGCAGCCGCAGCCGTACACTTCATGTCTGTCTAAGGCGGGGTAGACGCCTTGCCATCCTGGGGCGCCTTGACGCTTAGGCGACGACTAGGCGACGCTTAGGCGACGCCTTAAAAACATAGCCTTAGACTAGCATATACCTACTTCCTTTTTTTCTTAATTTGAATTCTGCTAATGCCTTGTAAGGGAACAAATGTTACTAAATTTTCAGTTTGATATATATTAACTAAAGAAGAACCTGAGAACATATTGAAGTTGTAGTCTTCATACATTTAGAGTGTCTACTTCCTAGATAGATCACTGCATGCTGGCTTTTTTTTATTCGATGTTCAATAATATTTGCAGCTTTACCAACATATCGTCCTTAGTGGAGGAAGTACCATGTATCCTGGTCTGCCAAGTCGGTAAGATGTTAATTCTGTAGTTCATTTCTTGCATTTTGTGCTATTTACTACAGTACATTCTGAGTCACCTGTCTCCAATATCATCACTTACACACCACACTGTTTTTTTCTCCCTTCTTGGCTATTTGCTGTTGTTCTGGTTCTTTCTCCCTGTTGACCAGTCATTGTTTTTCTTTTGCGCTGATCTATACAAGGATCTAGGTTTCATATGACTAACAAACTGCCACCTTTCTGAAGGCTGGAAAAGGAAATTCTTGATCGCTACCTCGACGTGGTTTTGAAGGGAAACAAGGATGGACTTAAGGTAATTTTGTTTAATTCTCCTGTGATGGACTACACAATTGATATTATTATTTTTGTACAACTACATTTCCAATTTGTACCATTTTTCTGTTAAGCTGGCAAACTCTAATAAGCAGTACAACTCATTTGCCCTTATCTATCAAGTCTTGTTGCCTCACCTTTCCATCAAGGAGAATATAGCTTAGGTTTTGCAAATGCAGGCAATCTGATCGCATTAGCTTATTAAAATTGGTAACAGTCAAAGGAGAATCTGAATGCATTTACCAGAACCTCACATTTTATATTCAGTAATAATGTTTGCTCCGGGCTTCCGGCTCTCCTTTCATAACCCCTCTGTTCTTGAGTATGTACAGAAATTACGTCTGCGTATAGAGGATCCTCCACGGAGGAAGCATATGGTCTATCTAGGAGGTGCAGTACTTGCTGGAATTATGAAGGTAATAACTTCTAGAACTTTTTAGCTTTACTTGCCTGAAGTATTGTAGTTTAGTTCACCTCTTAAATTTAAAATGGTTTCTACCGGCAAATCCTAAATATAAAATGACACATATTTTGATGTTTATCCGAGAGCAGCAAAGTTAGACAGAAAACCAAGAGGAGAAAATTATAAGGATGCAGCGCCAATACTACCTAGTTTTTAACATGAGAAATGACTGTTTAGGGGGTGCCAAATCCACAAATCTTAAGCTTGCAATATAGTCTAAGGCTATGCTCAGACTTTGTTAGTTTATGATAATCCAGCCTTTGCTTATTTTATCGTTTTATAGCTATATTTTCGTAGCAAAATATAAAATAGGTTCAGCACAGCAGAGCCTAAGTAGATGACTTACTACCGAAAGTATTGCCCAGGAAGTCCTGGCCAAATTTGAAATTTGAACTACTAAATATTCGGTCGGGGTTTAAGTCTTCACGTAACTTCCAAAGAAA
>NC_041385.1:656013744-656025515 GCF_002162155.2 Triticum dicoccoides
ACCTGGCGGACGGACACATCATGAGGCACCATCAACTTGGCGATCAAAGCAAAGCATCTTGGGTATCTCGGAGGATCCTACCCATGCGTAACCGAGCCGGACATCCTGTAAACCCCAGGCCTTGTCCCCTATATAAGGCAAGGCTAGGGTTAGACTATAGATCATCTAATCTCTCACACACCTATGTGATCCTAGCGATCTCCATTGTACACCATATTCAAGCTCTCGCATGAGGCTCACCACCATAAATATAATCATAGTAGTAGGGTTTTACCTCCACCGTGAGGGCCTGAACCTGGGTAATTGCCTTGTGTGAATCCCGTCTGGTCTTCTTGCTACACGTGACATCCCATTGAGATTAGTACCGGTATAATGAACCAACGGTTGGCACGCCTAGCATGGGCCAAAGATTAAATCCATCTGGGGTCCCGTGTTGTCGCCAGTGACTACATTCCGAGCCAAACTTTTACTTTTGGTGCCCTTGTCGCCAGCGCGGCGGCGTGCCTTGCCCTCACCACCATCCTATCTAAGGGCGAGATTCTCACCTTTGGGAGCCTGGAATTCATTACCGTTCATTTCAGTGGAACCTGTCTTGAAAACCTGGCACCTCGGCGAGTAGAGCGAGCATCCAGGCAACCCCTGGGATCTCCAACAACAAGCAACAATCCACTAGGCTGAGTAGGCTTCCTAGCTCGTCGCAATGGTGGAATCGCTTGTCCCCATCTGGAATGAATCCAAGTCCGATGGGGCATGCGAGCACGGACAGCTGCCCTATGGCAGAGGTCCTCATGGCGAACACCAAACTCTGCAACCGGCAACAGAGCCAGACCGCCAGCATCGACAACAACGTCGACGTTAAGGACGAGGCCGACCCTGAGGCGGCGGCAGCCGAGCAACTAGCTTTGCATACCCTGATCCTTAGCATCACCAATACCGCTGCAAACAATCGACAACTGAGCCGCGACCGCCAGCACTGGCAACAACGTTGACGTTGAGGATGAGGCCAACCTCAAGGCGACGACATCCGAGCAACTAGCTTTGCATACGCCAATCCTCGACGAGGATGTGACCGTGAAGGCCTTGGAAGCTCAACACAAGGCCCTTGCGCAGCCACAGCTCCACCTTTAGAAGGAGCGCGACTCCCTTGCAGCTAGACATGACAGGTGGGCAACCGCCATAGAGATCAATCGAAGCCGGTGACCAACCTCGTAGTCGTGGCTCCGACCGACAACATCGAGCTCAAGCCAGATCACCCGGCGGCTAAGCAGTTCAATCGCGCTAAGCCATGATCAAGGCGATGATTGTGGAACATGGCGCGACTAGTCAATCGTGCAACCAGTTGGTAACCACCTCTCAGGTGTGCACTGACACCAACGTGGTTGGATATTCATGTCCTAGTCGCATTCCAAGCCACCAAATTGACTGCGCCAGGCCGGCGATTCGGCCTTGAGGATCGTGTGGAGGCCTCGAGGCTTGCATTGCTTCGGGCAGAAGCCGACCGTCGCCCTCGCCGGCCTCGCGTGGTCTATGACCGGCTTGGGAACCAGTCGGCCGTGCAAGAGACATCCGAGCTCTCCGTGACTCCAAAGCGTCCTAGTACAGAAGGGATACAAGGTCCTCAGCCCGGCTCGCTCGTAGCCGCATTCATCAGCTCGCCATGCTTCAGCTATAAGGTCCTAGAGCACCGCGTACCAAAAAAATTCTGGGTGCGGAATATCAACAAGTACATTGGCGTTGCCAAGACGTATCACTGGCTGGCCAACTACCTCATCATTGTCAACATGATCGGGGGCGATGAGTTAAACGCGCTTAGCTGCGACGACCTACCACCCAACTCGGTCTACCAGTGGCAGGACTTCGAGGATGCATTCATGGCCAACTTCGAGGGCACTGACCAGAAGCCGGGCGACGCCTATACCTTGGTAAGTGCATCTCGGAAGCAAACGAAGGCGATCCATCAGTGCTTATCGCGGTGGCTCAAGAAAAGCAGCTCTCTCAAAGAAGATCTCATGAGCAGAGCATCCAAGCTTTCTAGCTCGGAGTGCAGGACAAACACCTCAGGCACAAGCTGGCTAGACCCAAGATTAGGAGCATGAGGGAGCTCATGGACATTACCAATGACTACGCCATCAGCGAGGAGGCCATGCAAGGACATGGCTGAGTTCGGGCGCCCACGGTGCATCCGGAACCGCAAGCGCAAACATGATGAGCTAGATTCCGACCTCGTCGCCATGGTCGAGTACAATGCTCCACGCAAAGGAGGCGGCTTCGTCAAGTAGCAGCAGCACACATGGCAACAGAAGGGCAAAACCCGAAGGAAAACCTATGAGGAAATCATGGATGGCCCTTGTAGCTACCACAATTACCTGGCAGCCCGACGATGCATAGGAATCGGGAGTGCGGCTTTAACGCCAGACTGGCTCCTGAGAACGCCAAGAATGATGCTCCCAAGGGTTGGACGCGGCAAGCAATTCCCTCAGAATATTTTTTTTAGAATCACTGGGGGAGCTCCCCCACCTGAATATATTACTCAAACGTGTCACATGAAGTTGTGTTACAGAATTACAGGGGCACATTACAACGTGCAGAGAGGAAGAACTGCCACGAGGAGACGACTTCCTTGTCACATGTCCTAGAGAGCCTATGTGACCACAGGTCTAGGTCAGAGATGGTGAGTCTAGAGGAGGAAGTGGAGCGCCTATCTATGGCCCTAAAGGCTTTTGTCGTTACGAGCTTCCTAATTTTTCCATAAGATTGCGAGTAATACGAAAGACCAGGCGCCGACAGGCACATGTGGGTGAGGCGAGGCATCCCAGAGGTCGTCGATGGAGTCTGAAACTGGTGTGATGCCCCCGCGTGGCCAAATGCGGGCGGCAAGGGGACATGCGATGAAGAGGCGGGAGGCGTCTTTGAAGGGCGCCAGGCACCGCGGGTAGGCATCATCGGAGATGATGTGCTTGTGGACGAGGTTGGCGCGTGTGTTGAGCCTGTCGCGGAAGAGCAGCCAAGCGAAGATCTTGATCTTGTTAGGTACCTTGGAGTGCCAAATAAGTGGTGCATTCCTATCGACGTCGGTTGACCGGACGAGTACATCATAGACACTCCTAGTGGAGAACGTAAGGCCCCTAATGAGAAAGCGCTGATCATGACAAAAAATCCTGCAACACAGCCAAAAGCGAACCAAATCGTGCGAAGCGGCAAAGGTTAAATGATTTCGCAGGGTAGCCTCTAAACCGAAACACACAATATTTGCAACCCTAATCATGGGCACCTCTGAGTGGGAGAAGAGGTTGGGGACTGTGGTAGCTAGTGGTTTTGGGGCGAGCCAGATATCATACCAAAAGTAGGTTGAGGTTCCATTGCTGGTAAGCACAAAGGTTATACTTTGTAAGGTAGGCATATGTTGGTCTATTGTTTTGCATAGGTAGGATATATTTGAGGTAGGGTTAACAAAAGCATTGGGGTGCTGCAAGCTTAACCAATCTAGCCAGGGAGCATTTTCAGGGAGAAGTGATTTCACAACGAACTTCATAAGTAAGCAAGAGTTCTGAACGTGCAGGTTTTTAATATTTAGGATTGAATCTAGGACTGCTGTGATGAGAACTTAACATTTCTCGAGAATGTAAAGAATGTGAACATGGTCTTCTGTGTCCTCGAGTCCAAGCGGGCCCAGAAAATTGCATTGCGTGAGGTCAAAAAAAGAGAATAAAGGAAGCCTAAGCTAATATGATTCGAACTTTCAGAAGGCGCAAGTACTGACATGCCCCAGTGGCTTGATGGGTCCGACTTGGTGATCGCTTTTGACCGGTCCATTCACCCAGACTATATTCCCCACCCAAGGAGATCCTCCTTGGTTCTCGACCTGATTATTGGGGGCTACCAGTTGTTCAAAGTCCTGATGGATGGTGGCATCGTCATAAACATACCCTATGCCGAGATGATGGAGAAGATGGGCATGTCGCTCTTACGCCTTTGGCCAAACTCCACTACTTTCCACAACATTGTGCACGAGAATTATGCCCAACCTTGGGTCAGATCTCCTTGGATGTTATTTTCAGCACCCCCGGAAACTTCCGAGTTGAAACGCTTTCCATCGAGGTCGTCCCTTCAAGGGCGCTTATCAGGCTCTTCTCGGTTGCCATACATACACAAAGTTCATGGCGATCCCATGGTACGTGTACTTAAAACTGAAGATATGTTGTGTCCCAACAATATAATCATGGTCATCGGCGATTTCGAACACTTGCATGATTGCGAGGTGGCCAATGTTGACCTAGCTAAAATCTGAGCTCGCCGCCATCGAGTGTGTCGAAAGCCGGAAAATGATGGATCCATAGGGCTACTCTCTGAGCTAGAAGGCCAAGCCGTCCTTCGCTTTCCAGCCGGGCCAGGACACCAAGAAGTTTAAGGTGCACCTGATCGACACCATGACGAGCGTTGAGATCATCATCGACCTTGTAGTGCATAGGAAAGCGTGCTTGTAGATTTCCTCCATGAGAATTGGGACATCTTCGCATGACATGCTTGGGATACCGGCGTACATCGCCGAGCACTCCCTAAACGTCATGAAGGGCATGGGGACCGTGAAGCAATCCCTATGCCAATTCGATGAAGAACGATGTAAGGCTATAGAAGAAGAGCTAGCCCGGCTTCTGGCGGTTGGGTTCATCCATGGAGAAGAAGTACACGTGGTGCATGTGCATTGACTCCTTCGGTCTCGACAAAGCCTGCCCCAAAGATCATTTCCCGCTCGCCTGCATCCTACTCACTATCACCAGATCAGGATGAAGGGGTCGGATCAGGAGATGACCTCCTTCATCACCCCTTCTGGAGCTTTCTGTTACATCATGATGCCCTTCTGGCTCAAGAATGCTGGCACAACCTATCAGCGCACCATGCAGAAATGCCTCCACGACCAAATCGGCATCAATGTCCAGGCCTACATCGACGACATCGTGGTCAACACGAAGAAACATGATGACCTCCTAGCAGATCTAGCGTAGATGTTTGCTAACCCGCGTCGATTCAAAATGAAGCCAAATCCGGACAAATGTGTGTTCGCGGCCCTCGGGAAAACTGCTTGGCTTCATCGTTTCTTATCACGACATTGAGTCCAACCCCGACAAGATAGCGGGATCTCCAAACTCGGCAAGCCTGGGAACCTGAAGGAGGTCCAAAAGCTATCCCGCTGCATCGCCACCCTGAGTCTTTTCATCTCCCGGCTCAACGAGAAGGCTTTGCCGCTGTATCGACTCCTCAAGAAGTTAGACAAATTCGTCTAGACCAATGAAGGCCCGTTCTGCCCTAGACAACCTCAAGCTGATGTTGTCTAGTAACCTAGTCCTGGTCGTTCCAAAATAGAACAAACCGATGCTTTTCTATATCGGGTTGATCCTTAACAGACGATCCGACAGCGTCACGACGATGTCCTCATTGAGGTAGTCGGATCAGAAGGTGTTGAAAGTGCAGTGATGCTTGCCTCGCCTCCTCTAGATCTAGGTACAAGGCTAAGTAATGGTTACTAAGCAAAAGAGCCGAGCAGAGGTAGAAAACCAAAACAATAAATTTGGAAAGTCTTTAACACTTGCATGACATGGCCAGTTGGGCTGCCTGGAGCTTGTCCCGCACCAACCTCACTCAGTGTCGGCCTTCTTGGTGGTCTCCTTCAGGTCCTTGATCTCTGACTCCTGCGCCTTCTGTCGATCCATCCGATCCGCAATTCGATGCTTTGATCTTGGCCTAAAGGGTGTCCCGCGCCTTCTTTTTGGCCCGAGCAAGCCCCTTTAGCTCCAGGGTCATCGTTTGGCTAGCTTTGCTTTGCTTCTTCAGCAGCTCGGCCGTGCAATGTACTCGGAGTCGTTGCTAGTGATGATTATGTCATCAACATATAGAAGAAGAGTCCGACCATGTGGAGAAAGGTGGGCAAACAGCTTAGGATCATCAACGGTTCCAAAAAATCCAACGACAGTAACCACAGAGGCGAAACTCTCAAACCAGGCACGCGAGGCTTTCTTAAGGCCATAGAGAGAGCGACAAAGACGGCATGCGATGCCACCAGGAACAGAATATCCAGGTAATATCCAGGTGGTGTCTGGCATGTAAACCTCCTCACACAACTCACCATTAAGAAAGGCATTCTTAACGTCAAGCTGAGATACGGACCAATGGCAAACAGATGCCACAATAAGAAGTGTGCGGACAGGGGTCATATGGGCCATAGGAGCAAAAGTCTCATCGTAATCACGACCATGCTCCTGCTGAAAGCCACGAGCCACAAGACGAGCTTTATAGCGCTCAGGAGAATCATCGGAGTGAGTCTTAACTTGGTAGATCCACTTACAAGTGATGGGACGAACGCGAGGAGGAAGAGAAACAAGATCCCATGTCCCGGTGCGCTCAAGAGAAGCAATCTCCTTTGCCATAGCGAGCTGCCATTCGGGATGAACAACAACATAGCCATAAGAAGTCGACTCAAGAACAACATGCTAGCGCTATAAAAACCATAGCGGTCAATAGGTAGAAGTGGGCAATGACGTAAGCCATAAGTAGGCCGAGACGAGGAGGATGGCACATCAGAGGTAGATGGCTCAGCAGTAGACTCATCCACAACGTGTGGATGATGAATATAATAGTGAGTAAAAGAGGGAAGAATACTAGGAGGAATCACCGGGATAGACTCAGGTGATGGGGACACGGACGGGGAAGCCACCGGGCATGAAAGGGCAGAATCCTGTGTCAAGCGAGATGAGGAAACCATAGGAGATGGCGGCGTCGGATTTGCAATAGTCGGATAAGTAGGAGCAGTTGGATGCATGAAAATAACATCCACTGAAAGGTCGAGGAAGATAGGCGTGTCAGGAAAAGTGAAACAGGTGCCGCGACCGAACAAACCGTGCGGGAGGCGCGGGCGACACAGACCTAGAGGCCAGCGGCTGTTGTCCACACTTCCTTAACTCAACTTAGTCTGAGCTCTCTCCAACTTTAGTGTGAGTTGAGCTGAGCTTAGTCAAATACGCTTGAACTTAATTCGTTTGCAACCCTATGTACGAGGAGAGGAGAGAATGGATAGGATCGGTGGATGGTGGGGAAGAGCTACAGGCAATTTTCAGACGATAAACGAGGTGGGGGTTGGGGTGCGTGCGGCTTTTATGAAGGAAATCGTGAAAACTGTGTGGGAGGATGGGTTGGATGGGAGAGGACGAGAGGGGGAATGTGGAGGTCATGGAAGCGAACTTACCAACTAACCATGTTGGGGCTCGGGTGTGTGAGGTTTTTAGGAAGAAAATTGTGAAAACCGATTAACACTTTTAATGCGGGTCACATTTCTCTTGTGATGCTTGTTTAGAATCCTTCCGATGTAATTCTCTTGCGTGATGTTGAGGGCTGACCAACCCCTCTAGCTGTTCTGTTCACGGTTGCTTCCTCGCCCGCTTCGTATACCTGGGCTGTAGTCGTATAATTATATTCTATTTTTCCGTTCTCTATCTATCAATCCAATGATACGCAAGCTCTCGCGTATTCGCGAAAAGAAAAAGAGTAAGCTATGCTTAGTTCACTGTTTTTCTTTTCGCTAACCAGTCGTGGTGGTGCATTAAATATGGAAGCTACTAACAAGAGGAATATATTGAACCGCAGCTTATAGCATAAAAAAGAAACGATGGGCTTGTTATCATGTTTGGGTCTGCTGGTATATTTTGCTGACTTTGTACGTCTCGAACAAACAGGATGCGCCGGAATTCTGGATCACAAAGCAAGAGTATCAGGAAGAAGGTGTTGCCTGCCTGAGGAAGTGTGGACAAGCATAACCATATACAATATACAACCGTCCCACCCTTGTTATTACCGAATGCATATTATTACTTTAATTGGTAGAAATAATAGGACAAATAGTAATTACCTTGCCTAAGGAAGTTTTGTTGTTTGTCCTTTTTTTTTGAACATCAGTACAAACACAAGTGCTCATATACACGCCCATATACTCACCCCTATAAACGCACACCCTACCCCTATGAGCACCTTCGAAAGACTGAAAGACTGAGCTGGGAACGTCTCCTCCCACTGAAAACGCATCGCCGGAAATCCTGAAATAAATTTAGAAATAAATGTGAGCACCAGGATTTGAACACCATTGCCGGAAATCCTGAAATAAATTCAAAAATAAATGCGAGCATCAGGATTTGAACTATGGTGGGTTGTGGATACCAGAGTCCCTCTAACCATTCAACTACAGGTTGGTTCGCGTTGTTTGTCCTTTTGATCCTCGTGATTAATGTGTACCATATAATTCTTGTCGCATAAATAGTAGGACCGGTACATCTCAATTGCTGCAAATTTTGTTAATTTTTTATTGGATACTTTTTATTGTAGGGTAATTTTTTAACGGATATTTGACGTTGAAGGAATGGTATATGTGGAAAGGTTCGGATGATTAGCAACAAAACCGAATGAATGCGAGTGCGATTGAGAGACTTGTATGCACGTGTTATTCTTAGGCAATTTTAGACATGCATGTATACTCCTTCTGTTTCGAAATATTTGTTTTTCTGGAGATTTCAACAAGTGACTATGTACGGAGCAAAATGAGTGAATCTATTTTCTAAAATATGTCTACATATATTCGTATGTTGTGTCCATTTAAAATGCCTAGAAAGACAAATATTTGGAAACGGAGGGAGTATAAGTCTTTTTAGTTATTTCACTATAGACTGCATACGGAGCAAAATGGATGAATCTACACTTTAAAATATGTCTATATACATCTGTATGTAGTTTGTATTCAAATTCTATAAAGATTTATATTTAGAAACGGAGGGAGTATAAAACAAAAGGACGCCGATAACTGCCACACGTGTGGTATATTCGACATGCGCCCACATACCGTGTGTGGTGTGAGCAGGAGGCAGCCCACACGAGCTGTGTGTGGGCGGATATTAGAATTGCCCGCACGTGTGGACGCGGCTACTTCGTGCCACACGCCACAAGTACTACTCATCTCCATCCCGCGCGTGTGGCACGAAGCAAAATGCCCACACGTCCTGGCGCAACTACGTTAGATACATCATGTGATGACGATTTAGTTGCCATCCTGGTTGGCAGATGCAGTTGTCCGAGATGGCAAGTATAGTTGTAAAAGCATGGCAACTCTATCTGTTTTGGTTAACTATAGTTGCCATGTCTAATTTATGGTAGTTGTCGCGTGTAATCAAATTGTAGTTGTCGTGTGTGATTAATTACTTGCCACATATGGTCAAACAGTAGTTGCCATGTGTGTTTACCTAGTTGCCACGTGTGGTCCAACCATAGTTGCCGTGTGTGATTAACTACTTGGCACATATGGTCAAACAGTAGTTGCCATGTGTGTTTACCTAATTATCATGTGTGGTCCAACCATAGTTGCCATGTGTGTTTATCTGGTTGCCACGTACGCGCAACTGCAGTCGCCGTCTAGCAAAAAATCACAGTTGCCATCTGTGTTTATCTAGTTGCCATTCGTCTAACTGCAGTTGCCATCCACAACGTAGGAGTGTTGCATGGACGAAAAGTAGTTCGCCCACACGCGAATGAACTAGATGGATGGCTGTGTGGGCAGAAACTAGTTCGCCCACACAGCGCAACTGGCAAACAGTGTGGTGCTAGCGTGTGGGCAAACTCTCCAACACCCACACACCAACCCCGTCCTATGTGGCACACAAAATCAACTTTTTCGTACCAAGATTCGTGCAAAAGGCACTGGACGACGATTGAGGCATGTGGGCGAGTTGGGTAAGGCCCACACGGGTGGGCGTTAATGTTTCTGAAACAAAATTGATGATATCAGCAAAGATTCTATCAAAATGTTTTATAGCTTAAGCTGTCGGTTCGATTCAGAACAGTTTTCACATAAAATATTTGTCGTCACCTTTGAAACTAGATCGCATGTTGATATATTTTGACAACTTTTTTGAGGTAAAAAGCTATCACGGACGTCACCCATCGATCACGGACATCACCGCATCCATCAAGGAAGATGCGCGGAACTGGGCCAAGGCTGGGGCCAAGGGCTTGCTTAGAATCCTTTTCGATGTACTCCTTTCGTCCGAAAATACTTGTCGCAGAAATGCATAAAAATGGATGTATTTAGAACTAAAAAAATTTAGATACATACATTTCTTCGACAAGTATTTCCAAACGGAGGGAGTAATTCTCTTACGTAATGTCGAGGGCTGACCAACCCCTCTAGCTGTTCTGTTCACGGTTGCTCCCTTGATCTCTTCGTGTACGTGGGTTGTAAGTGTATACTTGTGTTTTGTTTTTCTGTTTTCTATCTATCAATGCAATGATACGTAAGCTTTTGTGTATTCACGAAAAGAAGAGGAGTAAGCTATGCCTATGCTTAGTTCACTATTTTTCTGTTCGCTAACAAATCGTGCTGGTGCATTCAAATATGGAAGCTACTAACAATAGGAATATATTGAACCGCAGCTTATAGCATAAAAAAGAAACCATGGGCTTGTTATCATGTTTTGGTCTGCTGGTATATTTTGCTGATTTGTCCGTCTGGAACAAACAGGATGCGCCGGAATTCTGGATCACAAAGCAAGAGTATCAGGAAGAAGGTGTTACCTGCCTAAGGAAGTGTGGACAAGCATAACCATGTACTCTCTTCATATCAAAATAAGTGTCTCAACCTTAATGCAATTTTGTACTCCCTTCGTTTAAAAATACTTGTCATCAAAATTGATAAAAAGAGATGTATTTAGAACTAAAATACCTCTAGATACATCCCCTTTTATCTAGTTTGATGACAAGTATTTTCAGATGGAGGGAGTACTAAAGTTAATACAAAGTTTTTTTTGAACTTAAAGTTAGTACAAAGTTGAGACATTTATTTTGGGAAGAAGGAAGTACAATGTACAATCGCCCACCCTTGTTATTACCGAATGCATATTATTACTTTAATTGGTAGAAATAATAGGACAAATAGTAATTACCTTTCCTAAGGAAGTTTTGTTGTTTGTCCTTTTGATCCTCGTGATTAATATGTGTATCATATAATTCTTGTCGCACAAATAGTAGGAACAGTACATCTCGGTTGACCGCACCAATCGACAGATGCTGCACATTTTGTTAATTTTCTATTGGATATTTTTTTTTGTGGGGTAATTTTTTACCGCATACTTGACGTTAAAAGAATGTGATATGTGGAAAGGTTCGATAGCAACAAAACCGAATGAATGCATGCATGCAAGTGCGGCTGAGAGACTTGCATGCATCGTGTTATTCTTAGGCATTTTTAAATAAAATCTTTACTGACATTATCAATTTTGTTTTATACACATGCCTGCCCTCAATTGGTCATGGCAGCTTTTGCTCCGTAGCGCGCACCATCATGTCCCCCGGCCGGCGCGAGGAGGAATGAGGAGATGTGCCAGCACACGAGGACGTACAACCAGCGGCAAACCACATCGTCGGGTGGTGCCACCGTGGGCGGCAAAATTTCATGTTTTGACCTTTTTATGATATAAAACCGAGATCTGATCCTGTTTAATTTTTTTTCGTGATTTGACCATTTCTCCTACCGTCATGAGACCTGGCGGTAGGATCCTATAGCCTACGGTCAGCACCTGCAACGGTAGCAAACTTATCCACGTCAGCAGCGATAACGGCCTTCGTGCCCCCTCCGTCACACCCTACTGCCGCTCCGCCTGGCGGTAGGATGTCTGAATCTACCGCCGAGGTCTCTGATGGTAGGGTGCAGACATATATAAACCGCGGGCCGGCCGCCCCCACCC
>NC_041385.1:656026059-656077693 GCF_002162155.2 Triticum dicoccoides
CACCACCACGAAGAACAAAGCAGTTCCTCCAACTCGCCCTCTCTCATCCCCTCCACTCCCCCTCCTGCGATCTTCTTCGTTTCTTCACGGATTTTGCAGATCGAGATGGCCCTGAAGAGAGAAAAGTAAGCTCTTTCGATCCCTCCAATTAGTTTTAATCAAACACCTTTCGATTCGTTGCATTATTCGATTCAGATCACTCCTTTTTTGAACTAGATTGGATATTTTTTTAACCCTAGGATTGATTTAGGTTGATTCTAGATGTTATATTGTGTTAGATATGAACTCTATTCACTAGTTGGTATGGTTGTGTTAAGATGAACCCTAGTTCATATTTGATTTGAATGTTTTTTTTGATATGATGCATGTTGGAGGCATTTGTTGTGATAGATGATGCATGTTCCTATGCTATGATGCAAGTATTGGATGTAGTGTATGATGAATATTGGAGATATTTGTTATATGTAGTGTATGAATCCTCAAGATGAACCTAGTTCATATTTTTTTGTTATCAAAAATTTTATTATATGATGAATATTGGAGATATTTGTTGCATGTAATGTATGTTAGATGATGCAAATACTGGATTTTGTCAGGGTAAAAATGGTGAACCCCTCAAGATGAACCCTAGTTCATGTTTTTTGTTTTTTAAGAAAATATGAGATGATGCATGTTGGATGTTGTTGGAGAAATATGTGATATGATGCATTTGAACCTTGATGAGCCTTTGTTATGCATCTATATGTCCCCTAGTTCATGTTAAAAATTCTTTTGATATGCTTATTCTTATGTTTATGCAATTTTTTAGGAGGCCACCTCTTGCGGATGACATTGGCATCAAGTATACTATGCTTGACCCTACGTTCGACAAGGGCCATCGTGCCCGTTTTATTGAGAACAGAGTGGTAAGTAAATTTCTTAAAACAAATATTTCGAATCGATGAAAAAAAGTTACTAATTGTTTGGGTCGTCATTTCGACAGATGCTCCCGCCACTGCGGATGAGGGGTCACGGGACGACCGTGAAGATGGAGTACGACGAGCGGTACACGCCATTCTACAGGAGAGCCTGACTGCTGGTTTTCGTCCTGCAGTTCAAGCGCACGCCGCCGACGCTCGTCCACTCAGCTCTCACGGCTTTGGTCGATCGGTGGCGGCCAGAGACGCACATCTTCCATCTTCCATGTGGGGAGATGACGGTTACACTCGAGGATTGGGGGATGATTACGAGCCTACCGCTCGAGGGTCATGCTCTGACAGGACAAGTGGAGAGGAAGAACTGGCACGACAGGGTTTTCACCCTCATCGGCGACTGTCCCCCAGATAAGAAGAACTAGACTTCTGATGTCCAGCTGCCCTGGCTTCTGAAGTACCGGAGCAAGTGCCCGGAAGGGGCCGAACCTCGGGTGGTGGAGCAGTACGCCAGGGCCTACATGTTGTATCTTCTCATGGAGGTAGTGTTTCCGGACTGCTCTGGGGACACTGCCCTCTGGATGTATCTCGACTTCCTGGTGGACTGGGATGCGGGGTACAGCTGGGGGGCCGCCGGCCTCGCCTACCTATACCGTTCGGTAAGTGAATAACACATAATTGTTTCAAATATCATGGACGTGCGCTGCTTTGGATTTTGGCATCTTATCATCTACACTTGTTTTGTAGCTTGATGATGCAACCCAGAGGACGGAAGCTACGTCCGGTATGTGTGGATGTGTGTGGGGCCTCTCCATATGGATGTGGGAGCAAATCCCGGTGGGTCGTCCGGAGAAGCTTAGAGCGCGTGCATGGACTGATTGTGGCGAAGATGGCGACGATGCTCGATACCCGACCGCCGCATACGCTTGGGACGTGGTGGGTACAATCTTGGGTGAATCCAAGGCCTTGTATAAGATCTTCATCAACGAGCTTGATGCTCTGACGCCTCTCCAGGTATAAGACCTAGATTTTGAATGTGGTCGACAACACTTTCACTTGAGATTACCACTTTTGGTGCTAGGTTAACTGGCGGCCGTATACTGACGACCGAGAGTGGGGGTTCGAGCTGAACGTGATGTGCAAGCAGGACCGGCTTCTATGGCGGTGCATCGTGCACATGATTTGTGTCTATGCTGTCGAGTACCACTTGCCACAGCGCGTTGTCGCGCAATTTGGTAAGGCGCAGCGTACACCACCGGACGACATCGGCAAAGATACCGGTGGCTACGACCTGCACTTGTGAGTACCACCGCCCGTTCTCATCGTTACCAACTTTCGTTTTGATGTTTCATATTCTTCCTAATGGTGTTTTACAATCTTTCTTGTGCTTTGCAAGCTGAGCTGGCAGAAGAATCAGTCTATCACCAATTGGGGAGAGCAACGTGCCAAATACGTGATTGAATGGAACCAGTGGAAAACTCGCAAAGATGTGGAGAGAAGAGTGATTGACTAGGAGGAGTACTCGGATCACCTGCTGTGGTTCGACGATAGTATCAAGCATCGTCTGCGCCTAAGGCCACCATGGACGATGACAGACGCCAAAAGTCTGTGCGACGACGACTCCGAGAATGAAGCCTACAATGACAGCATTAGAGAGCTACAGGGCGGATTTAGGGAGTACAGACCCATCATGAATAGAGTGGTAAGTTGTTTTTTTCTGTTTTCAACCAACATTTGGATGAAATCAACTTTAGTGCTACTAACTCATTTTATTCCATTGCAGTCTTCGGAGCTGAACAAAAGCATTTTTGATGCCTCTGATGCGCTTAGTTTTATCCCAGGGACTCGAGCTAGTGAGAACAAGTTGAGGGGAACGGTGAAGGTAACATGGAGTTCATTTGCTTATGTTCATCATGAAGTTGATCCATATTGTGCTTATTGTTTCGTTCTCTCATTGCAGAAGTTCGTCAAAAAATGTCGCAAGCTTGTGGGCCTGCTTGGGTGTGCCACCTCCTCCGTTGATGTGATTTCTCCTGCAGCACCGATGCGTAGCCTCGCTTCATCGAGCCAGGCCGCCTCATCGTCTATGGCGGTTCGAGATGACGAGGAGGAGGGCGAGGACGATGATGATGAAGAGGAAGATGAAGAAGAAGGTGAGGAAGAGGGAGCAGAAGAAGAACATGGTGAAGAAGAGGGAGAGGACGATGAGGAATAGGACGATGAGGAGGAGGAGTACGATGATCCCGACGGACCTCCACCAACTCAGACAACCCAGTGTGAGAAGAGAAATGTGCCGAAGAAGGATTGGAAGAGTCCATCCCCGTTTCAGAAAGCGTGTCCTACTCATCGCAAGAAGGCGGCCAAGAAGCTATCAAAGAACAACGAGGACCGGACCACGGAGAGGGGAAGGAAGGACTGAAGTTGCTGCCATGTCGTTGAACTAAAAACTTGCATGTTTGCTTCGTGAACCATATGGATTTGCTCATGAAACTGTTTCGTTAATTTGCTATGTATAACTTGGTGAAAACCTTTGTGGATGTCTATTTTCTATGTATCCAACCTATCTTATTTATGGATTTGTGGACGTGTGCTTGATATATCATACATATGCTTCATGTTTACAAGTGTTTAATTGTTGCGTGCCAAAAATTGAAGACAGGAGAAGTTAGGAGGTGCAAAAAATGCACGCTGGGCCACCCTACCGCCAGACACTAAGGCGGTAGGTCTGTATAGCCTACCGCCATGCCACCCGGCGGTAGGGTAGGGTGCCTCCCCCCACACTCCCCTCCTGTGACCAAAACAGCCAGCGGCTCAGCGGTAGGGTTGCACACCCTATCGCTAGGGATTTTGGCAGTAGGATCGCCGAAAGACCCGGCGGCAGGGTGTGCAACCCTACTGATGAGCCGCTGGCTGTTTTGGTCACAGAAACCTAGCACACATGCTCCGACCCTACTGCCACGCCCTATGGCAGTAGATTGTCTATCCCTACCGCCGGCGTCCCTGGCGGTAGGGTTTGGGCATTTATAAATCCAGCTGCCCTGCCCAACCCACCCCACCCCCTTATCCCCACCCACCCAGCCGCCTTCTTCTTCCTATCGCCCCTTTTCTCATCTCCTCCACTTCCCCCCTTCGATCTTCTTCGTTTCTTCATGGATTTTGCGGATCGAGATGGCTCCGGAAAGAGGAAAGTAAGCTCCTCCCATCCCCCAATTACTTCGAGTCAAATCAATCCGCTTTTTTGTAGCCTAAAAAAGGTTCACTCATGTTCATGTTCATGTTCAAAATCATGAGGATCCCTAGTTGATATGATGAACCCTAGTTAATATGATGAACCTAGGTGATTGCATCATGATGAACCTAGTTGATGAACCCTAGGTTTAGTTTTTTTTGACCATATCATGAACTCTCCCTAGGTTTAGATTTTTTTGACCATATTTTTTGAACACATGATGACCCTAATACAAGCTAGGTTTTTTTAAGGTGATGAACCCTAATTGAATACAAGTTAATAGGTTTAGAATTTTTTACCATATGATGAACCCTAGGTTTAGATTTTTTTTGGAGATGATGAACCCTAATGTGTGATGCATCCATATGTTTAGGTCTACAACTATGGTGCAATCATCGCCCATTCATCTCCAACACGACCCGTCTGCCTTGCCACTTCCGTACGTGTACGAGTCCTGCCCCGAGCTTCTGCAGCCGGTCGGATCTGTCTCAGACGAGGTCCTAGAGGCGACGAGGGCAGTGCGGTGGCACGAGAGGGCAGAGCGGATCTCCGATGATGTGAAGTGTTGGTCGCAGAGTGTGAAGGAGTGGAAGAGAGTGATTGCAGAGATGGAGGGAGATCCAACTATCCCCCGTAACCGTCGGGAAGGGACCATTGAAGCTGCCAAGTAGCACTCCAATTGGGAGCTGCGCAATTTGGGCCGGAGAATCTACTTCGAGAGCACTACGGAGGAGACAGCTAGGATGCCGCCTCCAAGTGCATCGGCGTTCGATATCATCAGCTGGGGAAGGCGGAGGAGAAAACTCCAGCGGGCAAGGCAAGATGGGAGTGCTTGAACGGTCGGATGCCGACCAGCGTTCCGCCTCTGCCTGAACCGGTGGATCCGCTACCGTATCTGTCTCCACGGCCAGGCCTAACATACGAGGGGGGGATGTTTACCCGCTCTATAAACTTGTCTTAAGAACTTGTTGCACCGTTTGTTGGCTTTGAGAAAGCTTATTGCGAAACTACTTGCGTTAGTCGGGGTTGTGAAACTATGCGGACAAGTTTACTATTTGCTATGTGGAACCTTTATTAATATGTGAGCTCATATTTTGCTTTCTTTGTTATAAAACTTTACAAAAGAAACAATCACTAAAACTTGTAAAAACCTAAACCATAAAACAATCACTAAAGTTTTATTAATGTGTATGTGATGCCCAAGTTCAATTGTTTGAGATCTGTTTTTTAGGTTCTATATCATTGCTGTGATATTTGTTTTTGAAAGAAGCAAACAATTAAACTTGGAAACCATAAAACACAGGACCCCACCGCCAAGGACCCTGACGGTAGGGTCACACAGCTTACCGCCAAACCCCCTGGCGGTAGGCTACTTATCCACGTCAGCTCGGGCAAACGGCCGCCGTCGCCCTCCGCCGCACCCTACCGCCAGGGACCCTGGCGGTAGCCTGTCTAACCACACCGCCAGGTCCCCTAGCGATAGCGAAAGGGTCAGATCTCAAAAAAAGAATCAAACGGGGTCAGATCTCGATTGTATACCACAAAAGGGTCAAAACACGAAATTTGGCCACCCTGAGTTCGTCTTTGACGGCGTAATGAAGGGGTTGCAGCGTGGCAGAAAGTACTTCTACAAGGTAGTGATATGGTGAATTGTGGCTACTGAAACTAATTTTGTGCCAACTTTGTGATCTGAGAGTTTGATTTCCTGATAAATAGAGATAAGGTTTCAATTCAAGCACTGTTTTACATTTGTGCTTTTAAGAAACGGATGAAACTGTAAGATGATTTTACTATTGGACGAGCAAAAATAGGTTTTTTTACTAAATAGATTTTTACATGGAAAATGATTAATTAAAATAGACACCTGATCAGAATATGCCATGTTTATGTACATTTTGCAACTCTGTATTTATATTTAGGGTTACTCGGTTAATAATTTCCAAACATGCAAATTATATCACAGTTCATTCTTTATTCTTCAGCCAGGCAGACAAGGGGACTACATGGAGCAACAACACCAGAATTTAGTTATGCATTTGCTTTAGCCAACATAATTGAATCTGAGGCGACTTTTCAAACATGCAAATTATATTACGGTTTGTGTTGCAACGCATGGGCAATTAGATACAAATGGGGGACTATTCATTTACTAGGGATAGTGAGACGAGGAACGGGAAGAGAGACAGTGCAGTGCAGTTCATCTGTCAACGACAATGTCTTCTTCTTTTTTGAGAGCGTGCGTGTTTGTGTAGGCAAGTCCTTATGTTTGGGCCAATCCCAAATAGTCTATTTTTTTTTACAAATAAAATATAATTTAAAAAAACATTTATTAAAAAAAACATCTGTTAAAAAATGTTCCTTCTTAGAGAAATGTTCCAGTTTTGTAAAAAACATTAACTATTCTTAAAAAGGGTGTTCCAATTTTTATGCAAACGCTAACTTTTATTAAAAATAAGAAAAGTTTCACGTTTAACCTTATCATCAGAATTTATTACAACCGAATATAAAAAATGATGCGCAATGGCACATGAAGCAGTGTTTTTTTTTTGCCCGGTGCAACGCACGGGTATTTGTATTAGTACGTAGTTCATATAAAAGAAAGAAGTTTCAGCCCAAATCTCAGCGTCAAATCTGACGAGAAGGACTTGACTGAGACTTTGTTAAATCTCAGTTGACTGAAACTTTGTTAAATCTCAGTCGACTGAGATTTAGCAGAACCGTTAGGCATTTGGATTCTAGCTTACATTGATGTTTACATAACACTTTAATGATTTTTTCAGTTTAACTTATCTACTCCCTACGTCCGGAATTAGTTTACGCTCAAACGGATGTGCTCCCTCCTGTCCTTTCTACTCTGTATATAAGAATATTTGAAGTCAAACTTTTAAACTTGACCAACTTCTTATAGAACAAAATATCCACATTCACAACACAAAATCAACATCATTACATACGTCATGAATTAAAATTTCATATTGTATAACTTTAGTATTATAGATGTTGCTATTTTTTTCCATATAAATATGGTCAAACATTACGAAGTTTAACTTCAGACAAATTTATATGCGGAGTAAAAATGACCAAAAAAAGTATCTAGACATATTTTGGTGCTAGATACATCAATTTGAGTATCAACTAATTCCGGATGAAGGTAAGTAATATTTTCTGTTTGTTTTTGTTAGCCAATGAAATCAGATGACGTTTCTCACCGTGAGGATACACATTGTGTGTTGTCTATTGTTTCTTCGTAACACACGCTACATATCAGATTATCTTCATTGTATAGCTAATCCTTCTGCCCTCTGTATTAGGCGAAGGCATAAGCCTAGGTTCAGAATATAGTATTATATGTTGGACAATTTAGCATGTACCATCTTTCTAGATTCTTCTATTAATGTTAATAGAATGTATAATCGTTTCTTAATTAGAAATAAGAAATATTTCTGACCAAAATAATTAAGCATGTATGAAGTACTTGAGTTGTACAAGAACTGAATTATATTATTTTTGTTTAATGCAACAACAAGGACCCAGACCAACGATTTTTATATGTAAAGAAAACATATGAAAATGTTCATGTAACTGTTACCGTGTAACTAATCTTCATTTCTAACAAAATACGTATGATCTTTCCTTACAAAATTTAGTACTTTGAGTTTATAGCGACCACTTCTAGAAAATAAAATGAGAAATTCTCAGCTATGACCAACGTAAGTGTAGTTTTACATGATACAAAAGGAAATTATTGTGTTCTAAATATATATGCATGTTTAGCAGTTTGTACACCGAATTAGGCATACACAATTGTTTCTGGTCACAAGGGATATATGAGGTCGCCGAGGAGGAGATCCTTACCACAATCCCATGCCTCGACGCCCAGTGTACGAATGCCCCCTAATGATAATTTACGGTAAATACTTCAGGTCAGCCTACTTATGTTGTTTTAAGCACACAGTAATCTGAATCATCTGATAATGAATGAATTGATCTAACATGAACAGTGCATGTTTTGGTGCTATAGTTTTGGATGCCAGGCAGCATAAGTAGTGCCCTATTAGTTGTTAACTGAAAAACATTCAAGCAGGGATGATGCAATCTTGTACTTAATTTAGGATTTCTGGAATCCAATAAAACAAATTTATCAAGTTCGTTGTGAATAGGAATGTGACCACCATCGACGACGGTGGTGAAAGGGAGATGGGGGATCATAGACGAGTTGTTAAGGAGAGTGCAAAGATTTATTTGTTACTCTCGCTGTAACGCACATACATATTTTTATTTAATGAAGATACTCCGTCGATCCCGAAATAAGTGCCGCTGATTAAGTATTATATTGAAAGTTTTTCTTAAAAGATTCAATACAAAGTCACGGTAGATGAGACAAATGCCTTCGAGAGGTAAGGCGAACGAGCAGAGACGTCCGACTCTCTCTCTCTCTCTCTCTCTCTCTCTCTCTCTGCGATGATTCAAATTGTTGCTATCCACGTTTTTTGAGGGATTGTTGTTATCCATGTTTTTTAGGGTAACTAGGGTTTTATTCCAAATTCAAATCAAAAGGAATACAAGCAATGTCCGGCAAAACCCCTAGCCACAGGTGGCTACCCACCGACAGAGACGCAACTCCTTTTGCTATCGAGTGGGCCTCAAAATTATTTTCTCTAAATTCAAAACAGAAATCTATGAAAGAAAAACTTGACGAACTAAGTTCAATATCTCTCAAAACATGAACATATTGGGGCAAGGCTCCTTTCTTGATGTTTGTTATAACCTCCATGCAATCAGAAGCTACTATGAGGCGTGATATGTTCAGATCTTGCGCCAAAGCAAGCGCTTCACAGCAAGCTTGAGCCTCCAATGTTGTTGGATTAGTCAGACCATCATAGACTACATCAGATGAACCGAGGTAACGACCATTCCTGTCCCTTATCAGAGCTGCTGCAACTCCTTTATCTCCCAGGTGCGAAATCCCTCCATCTACATTTGCTTTTGCAGCATTTTCTGTCGGTGCTATCCATCTCTTCGTCCTTGGTCTCATAGCAGGAGGAACTTGTACCCGATTAGTTCGAACATTCGCAATCTCCAGATCTTCAAGGTACTTGTTTATGAAATACATGGTGGACAAAGGACTTTGGAACTGATCGTCATGAATTGCTCGTCGTCTGGCCCACCAAATCGCCCACATGGTGATTAAGACCCTCGCTAGGTCCTCCTGTTTCAGAGTGTCAAACAACCAGAAAATCCATAATTTTGGGTTCTCACTGCTGTTTGAGATCAAATGTTCCAGCAGCTCCTCCTCACCAAGGGCCCATACACATTTTTCCATCCGGCAGTTGATCAAGGAGTGCCGCCATGAATCAATATCAGCATTGCAAATAGAGCAGACAGGGGAATCAGCTATATGCCGCCCATGGAGAACTGAAGCTATGGGTATAGAAGTGTGAGCCAATCTCCACACAAAAACACATACCTTAGAAGGTACTTTCACTCTCCAGAGCGTTGTCCAAGAATTCTTCACAGCTTGATGGTTTGAATTTCTGGGGCGATGCTCAAGCTAGTCTTCTCCCTGAGTTTTAATACATGACAACATTCTATACGCGGAACGGACAGTAAATGTTCCATGTTTATCATAGTGCCAAGACATGAAATCTTCCTGAACCCTCGAGCTCAAAGGTATGTTCTGGATTACTTCTACATGCGCCGTTATGAAGTGTTCAGACAGAATCTGGGAGCTCCATGTCCTAGTCGTAGGATTAATGAGATCCGCCACTCTCAAAGGCGGATTAGCCGATCGACAACATACTGGTCTTAGCTTATAATCTCTTGGTAACCAGTTTTCTTCCCATAAGTCCGTGTTTGCTCCTGATCCAATTCTCTTTATAAGACCCAAAGATAAAACATCTTCCATCCAGTATTGCTCTCCATACCTGAGATGGCACCGATCCCAGTGTACCGTCCAACAGATGACACTTTGGAAAATACCTCGCTTTAAGAACTCGGGCACTGAGCGACTCCGGTTCTTGCATTAGTCTCCATGCTTGTCGAGCTAAAAGGGCTAGATTAAAAAGTTCTATATCCCGAAAACCCAAACCGCCCATAAATTTAGGCTTGGTCATGGTCTCCCAAGATACCCATGCCGGCTTCCTCGCTCCATCTTTGCAGCCCCACCAGAATTTTCAGATCGGACCATTAATATGCTCACAAAGGCCTCTCGGCAGCTTGAAACATGCCATAGAATAAGTGGGTATAGACTGAACCACAGATTTAATTAAAACTTCTTTACCACCTGCTGATAAACACTTCTCCATCCAACCTTGAACTCGCTTCCATATCCTATCTTTCAGGTACTTGAAACAACCCTCTTTTGACCTACCAACATCAGATGGAAGGCCCAAGTATTTGTTAGACATGGCTTCATTCTAGACTTGAAGGGTGTTCCTGATTTGAAGTCGCAAAGCTTCTTGCACACCCTTACTGAAAAATATGGAGGATTTTCTTGTGTTGATCTTTTGTCCAGACGCATAACAATACTTTTTCAACACCTCCCGAACTCGTGTGGCACCTGAGACAGTAGCCTCAAAAAAGAGTAAACTGTCATCCACAAAAAGCAAGTGATTAACCGCTGGTGCTGATGGGGCCATAGTAAGATCATGTATACCTACTCCCTGAGCCTTGAGCAAACAAGATAACCCCTCGGCAGCAAGAAGGAATAAGTACGGGGAAATCAGATCCCCCTGTCTCAACCCACGTGATGGTTTGAAAGAATCCATACTGCCCCCATTGAATAAGACTGAAAATATACCAACAATACACACCTCATAACTGTGTCAGTAAAACGAGGGCTGATCCCCATCTTGAGCATCACTACCTTCAACTAACTCCACTCCAAACAGTCATAAGCTTTCATCATATCAAGCTTGAGTGCACAAAAGCGGTTACCTTTAATTCTTCTAGATTTCATATAATGTAGACACATAGGCTGTAATGAAATTATCTGTAATGAGACGTCCAAGTACAAAGGCTGAGTGCTCTTCCGAGATAACCTCGGGGAGAATAAGTTTTAGCATGGTAGCTAAGACCTTTGAAGCAATCTTGTAGATCACATTGCAAAGGCTTAAAGGCCAAAATTGTTCGAAATTTCTTGGACTAGATATCTTGGGAGTCAAGACGATGAACGTACGATTTATCTCCTCCGGAGAGTCCTCTCCTTCAAGCACTCTAATGATTATACCTGGCACTTCATCACCACACAAATCCCAATGCCGTTGGAAGAAGTGTGCCGGGAACCCTGTCATGGTACTAAGTCTGATAGTAAGAGTAGGGGGTACGTATGAGGAGGCATGGCCCTAGCTACGGTGAGGTTGTACACATGAGTTTACGAGTTCAGGCCCCTCTCGGAGGAGGTAAAAGCCCTACGTCTCGGTGCCCTGAGGTGGTCGACTGGAATATGGTGTGTGTGTTACAGGGGGTGCGAAGCCTTGTGCCAGAGGAGGGGGTGGCTTATATAGAGTGCGCTAGGACCCCAGCCATCCCCCGTTACAGGGTTCAATGTACATTAAGATAGGGCGTTACTGGTAATGCCAGCTATAAAGAGCTATTAATGACCTTTAAGACTATGGAGTGAACGCCTGACCGTTGCTATCTTGAGTGACTCTAGGTCTTCTGTACTCTGAGTGGTTTCTTGTATGGTCGAGTGACTTCATCTTGGTCGAACGGAATTGGGGTATCCAAGTGAGGTAATTGGTCAAGTGGATTGCACTCCATGGTTACTTCAGTCGGTATCTCTTGTTATACTTTGAATGTCCTTGATTCTAGGGTAGTGACCTTGGGTAGGGCATATAAGTCAGGCCTATGACCCTACCCCAGGCCCATGGCATCGTCATTAGCCCCCGCATGGATTGAGGTCCGAGTGAAAAGAGAGTTGAAGTTGATATCGTCCTGATTTTTATGCTTCGTAGGCATTCTTACTAAGTCCGGAATCATGCTGAGACTTCAATTTTATTTCAGTCGCCTTGATCGATTCAGAGGTCGTCGAGTGAACTTATACTGGCGGTCTTCGAGTGTTGATATGGTACGAAATCTTCGGCGCGATTGGTTACTCCGCGGTTCCCGCATCTCATGGGATTCGAAACTTTAGGGAAGCGCGCGGGATGGAGCGCGCCACAGTAAACGGGGTGGATAGACGGGGGCGCCTTGATTCTTGCGCCATCTTTTTCGCCACGTATCGGGCGCGCGACTGTTGCAGGATTTGACAGGATTGCTCGAGCCCACGCGTCAGCCACTCGGAAGCAGGTTCATAAAAGGCGTCGAGGCCGATGCATTTGCATAGTGTGCCCTATTCCCCTTCTTCTTCCTCCGCTTCCCCACTGCGTCCTCCTCCACTCTCGATGCTGATACGTCCATTTTGCATCATGCTTTTATATCAATATTTATTGCATTATGGGCTGTTATTACACATTATATCTCGATACTTATGGCTATTCTCTCTTATCTTACAAGGTTTACCATGAAGAGGGGGAATGCCGGCAGCTGGAATTCTGGCTGGAAAAGGAGCAAATGTTGGAAACCTATTCTGCACAGCTCCAAAAATCCTGAAACTCCATGGAAGTTATTTTTGGAATTAATAAGAATTATTGAGCAAAGAAAACACTAGAGGGGGCCCACACCCTGGACAGGAGGGTGGGGGGCACGCCCCCTGTCTCCTGGTCCCCCTGGTGGCCCTCCAGTGCCCATCTTCTGCTATATGAAGGCTTTTACCCTGAAAAAACATCATAAGCAAGCTTTCGGGACGAAAATCCGCCGCCACGAGGCGGAACCTTGGCGGAATCAATCTAGGGCTCCGGCGGAGCTGTTCTGCTGGGGAAACTTCCCTCCGGGAGGGGGAAATCATCACCATCATCATCACCAATGATCCTCTCATCGGGAGGGGGTCAATATCCATCAACATCTTCACCAGCACCATCTCCTCTCAAAACCCTAGTTCATCTCTTGTATCCAATCTTGTATCAAAACCACAAATTGGTACCTGTGGGTTGCTAGTAGTGTTGATTACTCCTTGTAGTTGATGCTAATTGGTTTACTTGATGGAAGATCATATGTTCAGATCCTTAATGCATATTAATACTCCTCTGATTATGAACATGAATATGCTTTGTGAGTAGTTACGTTTGTTCCCGAGGACATGGGTGAAGTCTTGCTATTAGTAGTCATGTGAATTTGGTATTCGTTCGATATTTTGATGATATGTATGTTGTCTCTCCTCTAGTGGTGTTATGTGAACGTCGACTACATGACACATCACCATTATTTGGGCCTAGAGGAAGGCATTGGGAAGTAATAAGTAGATGATGGGTTGCTAGAGTGACAGAAGCTTAAACCCTAGTTTATGCATTGCTTCGTAAGGGGCTGATTTGGTCCATATTTCTAATGCTGTGGTTAGGTTTACCTTAATACTTATTTTATAGTTGCGGATGCTTCCAATAGGGGTTAATCATAAGTGGGATGCTTGTCCAAGTAAGGGCAGTGCCCAAGCACCGGTCCACCCACATATCAAATTATCAAAGTACCGAACGCGAATCATATGAGCGTGATGAAAACTAGCTTGACGATAAGTCCCATGTGTCCTCGGGAGCGCTTTTCTCATTATAAGAAATTTTCCAGGCTTGTCCTTTGCTACAAAAAGGATTGGCCCACCTTGCTGCACTTTATTTACTTTCATTGCTTGTTACCCGTTACAAATTATCTTATCACAAAACTATCTGTTACCTACAATTTCAGTTCTTGCAGAGAAAACCTTACTGAAAACCGCTTGTCATTTCCTTCTTCTCCTCGTTGGGTTCGACACTCTTACTTATAGAAAGGACTAAGATAGATCCCCTATACTTGTGGGTCATCAATAATCTTTTCTGGTGCCGTTGCCGGGGAGTGAAGCGCCTTTGGTGAGTGGAACTTGGTAAGGAAACATTTGTATAGTGTGCTGAAATTTTCTGTCCCTTGTTACTATGGAAACTAATCCTTTGAGGGGCTTGTTCGGGGTATCTTCACCCCGACCAGAAGAGAAAGAGTTGCTCCTCAACCTACTGAACTTACTGAAAATATTTACTTTGAGATTCCTTCGGGTATGATAGAGAAACTGCTAGCTAATCCCTTTGTAGGAGATGGAACATTGCATCCCGATTTACACCTTATCTTTGTGGATGAAGTTTGTGGATTATTTAAGCTTGCAGGTATTCCCGATGATGTTGTCAAAAGGAAGGTCTTCCCTTTATCTTTGAAGGGAGATGCATTGACATGGTATAGGCTATGTGATGATACAGGATCTTGGAATTATAAACGAATGAAGTTGGAATATCACCAGAAGTTCTATCCTATGCATCTTGTTCATCGTGATCGTAATTACATATATAATTTCTGGCCTCGCGAAGGAGAAAGCATCGCTCAAGCTTGGGGGAAGCTTAAGTCAATGTTATATTCATGCCCCAATCATGAGCTCTCAAGAGATATGATTATTCAAAACTTTTATGCTCGGCTTTCTCTCACTGATCGCACCATGCTTGATACTTCATGTGCTGGTTCTTATATGTTAAAGACTACTGAATTCAAGTGGGACTTATTGGAAAGAATTAAACGCAGCTCTGAAGATTGGGGTTCCGACGATTGTAAGGAGTCAGGTATAACACCTAAGTTTGGTTGTGTTAAATCTTTTATGGATACCGATGCTTTTCGTGGATTTAGCGCTAAATACGGACTTGACTCTAAGATAGTAGCTGCCTTTTGTGAATCTTTTGCTACTCATGTTGATCTCCCTAAAGAGAAGTGGTTTAAATATATCCTCCCATTGAAGTAAAAGTAGTTGCACCTATTACAGTTGAAGAAAAGACTGTCACTTATAATGATCCTATTGTTCCTACTACTTATGTTGAGAAACCTCCTTTTCCTGTTAGGATAAAGAATCATGCTAAAACTTCGACGGTTGTTCGTAAGAGTAATACTAGGACTTATACAACTCCTGAGAAAATCAAAGTTGAACCTAGTATTGCTATGGTTAAAGATCTCTTGGATGATAATTTAGATGGGCATGTTATTTCTTTCTATGGTGAGACTGCTAATATTGCTAGACCAGATGCTAAGATACATAGACCTGTTGTAGGCATGCCTGTTATTTCTGTTAAAATAGGAGGTCATTGTTATCATGGCTTATGTGATATGGGTGCTAGTGCTAGTGCAATACCCTATGACTTATATAAAGAAATTATGCATGATATTGCACCTGCTGAAATAGAAGGTATTGATGTTACTATTAAGCTTGCCAATAGGGATACCATTAAGCCAGTTGGAATTGTTAGAGATGTTGAAGTCTTGTGTGGGAAAGTTAAATATCCTGCTGATTTTCTTGTTCTTGGTTCCCCACAAGATGACTTTTGTCCCATTATATTTGGTAGACCCTTCTTGAATACTATTAATGCTAGGATTGATTGTGAAAAGGATACTGTTACAATTGGCTTAGGGGATATGTCTCATGAGTTTAATTTTTCTAAGTTTCATAGACAACCTCGTGATAAAGAATCACCTAGTAAGGATGAGATTATTGGTCTTTCTTCTATTGCTATGCCTCCTACTGATCCGTTAGAACAATATTTGCTAGACCATGAAAATGATATGTTTATGAATGAAAGAAGGGAAATAGATGAAGTGTTCCTTCAACAGGGTCCTATTCTAAAACACAACCTACCTGTTGAAATCCTAGGGGATCCCCTCCACCCAAGGGTGATCCCGTGTTTGAGCTCAAACCATTACCTGATAATCTTAAGTATGCTTATCTTGATGACAAGAAAATATATCCTGTTATTATTAGTGCTAACCTTTCAGAGCAAGAAGAAGAAAGATTATTGAAAACTCTGAAGAAGCACCGTGCTGCTATTGGATATACTCTGGATGATCTTAAGGGCATTAGTCCCACTCTATGCCAGCACAAAATTAAAGTGGAGAAAGATGCCAAACCAGTTAGAGATCCTCAATGACGATTAAATCCTAAGATGAAAGAAGTGGTAAGAAAGGAGATACTAAAGCTCCTTGAGGCAGGTATAATTTATCCCGTTGCTGATAGTGAATGGGTAAGTCCTGTTTGTTGCGTTCCTAAGAAGGGAGGTATTACTGTCGTTCCTAATGATAAAGATGAATTGACCCCGCAAAGAATTATTACAGGTTATAGGATGGTAATTGATTTCCGTAAGTTAAATAAAGCTACTAAGAAAGATCATTACCCTTTACCTTTTATTGATCAAATGCTAGAAAGATTATCCAAACACACACATTTTTGCTTTCTAGATGGTTATTCTGGTTTCTCTCAAATACCTGTATCAGCGGAGGATCAATCAAAAACTACTTTTACTTGCCCTTTTGGTACTTTTGCTTATAGACGTATGCCTTTTGGTTTCTGTAATGCACCTGCTACCTTTCAAAGATGCATGATGGCTATATTCTCTGACTTTTGTGAAAAGATTTGTGAGGTATTCATGGATGATTTCTCCGTTTATGGATCCTCTTTTGATGATTGCTTGAGCAACCTTGATCGAGTTTTGCAGAGATGTGAAGACACTAGTCTCGTGTTGAATTGGGAAAAGTGCCACTTTATGGTTAATGAAGGCATTGTCTTGGTGAAAGTGCAATCATGCCCTTAATCATATTTTGATGTTGATGAAAACACATATGCTTGGGACTAATCATGTTTATCAAGTATATCTTAGGATTATGTTTCAAAGACAGTGTGCATGGATCATGACTAGGGACAAAAAGCATATAACTCAAGAATGGATATACAAGATGTTGACTTCATTTTATGGTTTGTTCTTGAGTATAGGGATCCCGCACTATTAAGAGGGGATCGATGGATCTAGTGAAAAACTTGCTCAAAAGCTACTATTTCTATACCTTGCCTTCGGACGTCCAGTGTTCTACGGACGTCCGGTCCTTCCTGATTGCCCGGACGTCTGGTCACTTCTGGACGTCCGGCGTTCCACAACAGAAGCATTTCTACGGATGTCCAGAACCCTCCGGACGTTCGACACTTTCACGACAGAAGCGTTTTTACGGACGTCTGAACACTCCGGTCGTCCGTGCTCCGGATGTCCGGCCCAGCTCGGACGTCCGTATCCTGTACACTGGGTTGTGGGTCACACTTTTCACAGCGTCCGGTCGTCCGGACCTATTTGTGCCTCCGGACGTCCGACGTTCTCCGGACGTCCGGCCATCCTGTACCCCAAACGGTCACTTCTACCCACCACCTATATATATATACCTTTCCCTTCCATGGGATAAGGTTGACCATTCACTTTGAGCCTATCAAGAACTCTCCTCACTCTCTCTCTCTCATTCATCCACACTAAATCCTAGATTCCCAAGTTTTCTAGGAGCATTTGATAGAAGTTCTCCAATCAAGTGATAGATCCACTCCTTCCCCTTCTTTGCACCTAAGGAATTTGTGACTTGAGCAAGTTTTGAGCTTTTCCCCATCGTTCTTGTTACTCTTGGAGGTTGGAGACTCCTAGGCGGTAGGAGTCATTCAGAGAGGAATCGAACTTTGTGATTACCCTCGAAAAAGTTTGTGAGGGTTTGGAGACCACCCCAAGGTCTACCACTAGTGGTTGAGAAATGCCTCTGTGGTGTTGTCTCAAAGGGAGAATAGGGTGAGCCTTCGTGGCGTTGGTGTGCCTTCGTGGTAACATCCACCTCTCTAACGGTGACTAGCTTCCCTCCAAGGAAGTGAACATCGACATACATCCTCGTCTCCCGGAGTTGCGGTTATTCCTAACCCTAACTCTCTACTTGTGGTCACTTGTCTCTTTACACTTACGTACATTATATTGTGCTTGCCTACTTACGTGTTTGTGTTGTTTGCTTAGTACTTTGTGCTCACGTGCAATTGTTAGGCTCATCTTCATATTCTTCATTATTGCCTAAAATTGCCAAGTAATAATTAAAATTTGTAATTGTACCTATTCACCCCCCTTCTAGGTCCATCTCGATCCTTTCAATTGGTATCAGAGCCTCGTGCTCTATTCTTGTGGCTTAACCGCCCTAGAGCGAGATGAACCCAGATGGGACTCCCCTGGTTGTAGATCCTAAGGATAAAGGCAAGGTTTCTTGTGAAGTCAAGTCATTTATGTCTCAGGATCTAGAACGGGCCCTTGCTAAGCAAAAAGAGGAGCATGATGCTTCTCTTGAGGCCTTGGTCCAACTGAGATTAGCCACGTTGTCCGCGGTGCTTGCACCACACTCAAGTGGTGTGGGTTCGAGGCCAACCGTGCCTACATCATCACTTGGTCAACAACCTCCTAGCAATGAACACACCAGTGTTCCTTGGCTTTATGCAAGACCTCAGGTTGAGAAACCAAGATATAATCCTCATGGCAAACCTCCTTTACTTAGTGCTACTTCCGATTTTGCTTTGTGGAAAGTTGCTATGCAGGATCATCTTCGACATGGAAACGATGAGATGCTGGAGATTATAGAGTATGGCTATCATGTGGTTGATCCAAAGAACCCCACACCAAGAGAAGTATATGACAAGAACCTCAATGACACGGCAATCATGTGTATAAGGAGAGGTATGGATGAAAAGCAAAGGAGACCGTTCATACACATCAGAAGTGCCAAGGAACTATGGGAAAGTGTTATACGATCCAGGACTGGCACTTCTACCCTCCGGAGTGCTCAATATGAAATTTCCAAGGGGCAATTGCAAAACTTTTGTATGGAAAAAGGTGAAACCCCCAATCAACTCCTTGAGCGTCTCATGACTCTCATTGCGGATATTGAGTCATGTGAGTGTGACAAGACACAAGATGGATTCAATATGACTAAGAGTTTCTTGTGGATAAGTTGCTTCATGCCCTTGCTCCATATCATCATCAAATGGTGTGGGACATAAGACAACACCATACCTTCAAGGAAATTACTACAGATGACATCATATCCACCTTCCAACTATTTGAAGAGTCAAAGGCCAATGCCACAAAACATCTTGCTATGCATGGTTCCCCATAATCAAAGATCAATCTTGCATTGAAGGCCAAGCAAGTATGTGAAGATGAGCAAAGTGAAGAAGAAGAAGAAGATGATGACGATGAAGATGGTAATGAGATTGAATCCGACGAGGGCCCTTCGTATGAAGACATGGCTCTTTTTGTCAAGAAGTTTAGCACCGGAAAATTCAAGGGAATATTTCAAAAGAAGAAAGTAAGAAAATGCTACAACTGTGAAGAAACCAATCACTTCTCCAACGAGTGCCCTTATGAGAAGAGAGAAGATAAACCAAGGTTTCCCAAGACCTTTCCCAAGAAGAACTTGCCAAATCCTTTGAACTCCAAGCTCAAGAAGAGATATGGAATGGCAATGGTTGCTCAAGAAGAATCTGATCCGGATGATGTTAGTGGTGTTGCCGGAGTTGCTCAAGACTCTCAAAACACGTTGAGGTTAGTAAACAAGAGTGGTGACGTGGTCACCTACAACTACATGAAAGATTACAAGGGCAACGCTCACAAGTGCCTAATGGCAAAGGCCATGGTTGAAGAAGGAGAGGACCAAAGCTCTTCTGACAAGGTCAAGGTAACTCCACGATCAAATCCTCCTCTTTTCACACCTTCTACTCCTAGTGATGAGTATCTTGATGCGGAGGATAGCTATGAGGATGATGATCTAGATGATCCTATGATTGCTAAACTTAATAAGTTCATGTGCTCCCTCAAAGGAAAGAAAACTCACTATGTTTCGTATGCTTATGGAGATGGTGAGTAAGCACACCATCACCATTAAGGAACTCGAAACCCTCGTCACCGAGGAAAAGGAAAAGTGTGAAATCCTTGAGCGGAAATTCCAATATGAGGAAGCACAAAATGATGAACTATGCTTAAAAATTGGTGCAAATATTGATGTTCACACTAATGATCTTGCCTCCTTGAAAAAGGCTATTGACTCTTGCGAAGAGTTAATGAATGATAAAAGTAAGCTTGTGAAGTCTCATGCTTCTCTATCTAAGGATTGTGAGCTTCTATCTGTGTCTCTCAATACTAAGGAAGGAGAGCTCACCGTTCTTAGAAAGAGTTTTGAGACGCTCAAACTTACTTATCTTGAAACTTTAGCCAAGGCTTACTCTTCCCCTATTATAAATGTTGATGCTTGTGCTACTAACTCTAGTAGTGATCTAGCATCTATTCTTGAGGAAAATCGTTTTCTCAAGGCTCAAATTGAGAAAGGTCTCATGACATGTGCTCAAGGGAAAAAGAATCTTGATGAGATCTTGAGCCAACACAATGAGGTGTTTGCCAAAGAGGGACTTGGGTTTGACCCGAGCACAAACAAGAAGAAGACGTCCTCCCAAAAGTGCACAACTCCTCTAAACAAAACATTTGTAAGAGAAGGGCACAAGGAGAAAGGTAAGGTTGTGAGTGGGAAGGCCACAAGGGGCATGCCCACTCTCAACAAGCCTAAAGAGTTCACGCCTCCTTCCTATGTACTTCGTAAGACTAAGGATGGAGAAGTCTTTGAAAAATTTGTTGGTCCTCGAAATGCATTCCGGTTCCATGCTATTTGGGTCCCTAAGACCCTTGTAACTAACTTGAGAGGTCCCATTGCAAAATGGGTGCCTCTAACCAAGTCCTAATTGTGTGTAGGTAAGCTTCTCCGGTGGAGTGAAATGGGTGATTGATAGTGGATGTACAAATCATATGACCGGAGATAGCAAATTGCTCTACGATTTCATGGAAGCTATTCAACCATTCATGAGCATTATGTTTGGTGGAGGTTCAAAAGGACAGGTACTCGGGTTGGGCAAGGTGGCTATCACCAACGACATGTCTCTTGCAAATGTTATGCTTGTCCAATCCCTTAAATACCACTTGCTTTCTATTCGCCAATTGGCTTCTGTTGGTTATGATACACTCTTTGTACTAACGGATGTGAAAGTCTTTAAGAGAGATACTCTCGAAGTGGCCTTTGTTGGAGAGTTGGATGGCAACCTTTACACGGTTGATTTCTCGAAAGAGAGCACATTCCATGCAACTTGTCTAATGGCCAAGGCTGACAAGGGGTGGCTATGGCATCGCCGGCTAGCCCATGTTGGCATGAGAAATCTTTAAGATCTCTTAAAGGGGACTCACATCCTTGGACTAACCAATGTCTCATTTGAGAAAGATCGTGTGTGTAGTGCATGCATAGCCGGGAAGCAACATCAATCAAAGCACCCACCCAAGAACATAGTATCTACTTCAAGGCCCCTGGAGCTCCTTCATGTGGATCTTTTTGGGCCTCCTTCATGGGATAGTCTTGGTGGGAAAAAGTATGGGCTTGTCATTGTTGATGATTACTCAAGATATACATGGGTGTTCTTCCTCAAGTCCAAGGGCGAAACGAAGATCACCTTCATTGATTTTGCCAAGCAAGCCCAACGCAAGTTTGACAAAGAAATCCGGGCAATAAGAAGTGACAATGGCTCTGAATTCAAGAACTATACTTTGGAAGAATTTCTCAGTGATGAAGGGATTGAGCATCAATATTCAGCTCCATACACTCCTCAGCAAAATGGTGTAGCCGAACAGAAGAACCATACACTTGTAGAGATGGCAAGGTCCATGTTGGATGAATACAAGTCACCACATAGTTTTTGGGCCGAAGCTGTCAATACCGCATGCCATGCATCAAACCGGCTCTTCCTCCGCACTATATTGGAAAAGACTCCATATGAGCTTCTAACTGGAAACAAGCCAAATGTCAAGTACTTTCGTGTATTTGGGTGCAAATGTTTCATCCTCAACAAAAGAGAACGGTTAGGAAAATTTCAATCCAAAACAATTGAGGGTATATTTGTTGGTTATGGGTCAAACTCTCACGCCTATAGAGTCTACAACAAATCCAATGGATGTGTTGTAGAAACTTGTGACGTGGTGTTTGATGAATTTAATGGCTCCCATGGGGAGCAAGTTGATCTAAGTGATGTAGGTGAAGAAGATTCTTCTCAAGACATTTTGACCATGGGTGTTGGTGCACTTCTTCCTATGGAACAAGAACCTCATGATGATGAAGAAGAAGATGGAGGTCTCACACATCATCAAACTACTTCAACATCCATACCACCACAAGCTCCTATTGTTCAACCGATACCCTTAGTCCAAGTTGAAGAGGATGATCAAGTCTCTCTTAATGATAATCATCAAGAACAAGATCATCATCAAGAGCAAGAACAAGAAAGTCCAATCATTGATGATGAACCTCAGCAAATGCAACATGAACAAGAAGATCTTCCTCCACACGTGAATGATCCATATGTTGAAGATGTGGATGATGGACATGAAGTTGAACCTCGTGAAACCCTCACCTCCATCATGCCTCGAGTGGCCGGTCGTGTTGATGTTAACAAAATCCTCACCGGCATCTCGGAAGGTAGAAGTCACTCGTAAACATTTGACAAACTTTTGTGCTCACTTCTCGTTTGTGTCTAGTATTGAGCCACTCAAGGTACAAGAGGCATTGATGGACAATGATTGGCTTGTTGCTATGCAAGAAGAGTTGAACAGTTTTGAACGCAACCAAGTGTGGTCATTAGTCAAGAGGCCATCTACCGAGCACAACGTCATTGGAACAAAATGGATTTTCAAGAACAAGCAAGATGAAAATGGTGTAATCATCCGCAACAAGGCAAGGTTAGTGGCACAAGGGTACTCATAAGTTGAAGGTTTGGACTTTGGTGAGACCTTTTCCCCCGTTGCCCGTCTTGAATCCATTCGCATCTTACTTGCTTATGCCGCTTTCAATGGTTTTACATTACATCAAATGGATGTGAAGAGTGCTTTCCTTAACGGTCCTCTACAAGAATAAGTATATGTGTCACAACCACCCGGGTTCGTTGATCCCTTTCAAAAAGACTATGTGTATAAACTTCATAAGGCTTTGTATGGCCTCAAACAAGCACCTCGTGCTTGGTATGATCATCTGAAGAAGTTTTTACTCGATGATGGTTTTGTGAGAGGGGTGATCGATCCCACTCTTTTTACTAAGAGGGACAAGGGTGATTTGATCCTATGCCAAATCTATGTAGATGACATCATTTTTGGTTCTCCTAACATTCATTTGTGCAAGAAGTTTACGGCTTCAATGACCAAGAATTTTGAAATGTCACTCAATACGGATTTGAAGTTCTTTCTCGGATTTCAAATTCAACAATTTTAAGAAGGAATGTTCTTATCTCAAGCAAAGTACCTCAAGGATATTCTAGAAAAGTTTGGTATGTCTGATGCTAGTCCATGCAAGACACCCATGCCAACCAAAATTACTCTCACTGAAGACACAAATGGTACTCCTTTCGACCCATCTACTTACCGCTCTATGATTGGTTCATTGCTTTATCTTTGTGCATCTAGACCAGACATTATGTTCAGTGTATGCATGTGTGCTAGATTTCAAGCTTTCCCTATGGAAAGTCATCATAAGGCAGTTAAGCATATTCTCAGATACCTTGTTCACACCCCAAAGTTGGGCCTCTGGTACCCCAAGGATGCTAAGTTTGATCTCATTGGGTACACGGATGCGGATTGGGCTGGAGATAAAGTGGATCGTAAGTCCACATCCGGTGCATGTCAGTTTCTTGGACGATCCTTGGTGAGTTGGTCCTCGAAGAAACAAAATTGTATTGCTCTCTCTACCGCAGAAGCTGAATACATTGCTGCCGCTAGTTGTGCAACTCAGTTGTTATGGATGAGGCAAACTTTGAAGGATTACGATATCACCTATAGAAATGTGCCTCTTCTGTGTGATAATGAAAGTGCCATCAATATTGCTGAGAACCCCAAAGATCATCTCCGCACCAAACACATTGATATTAGGTATCATTTCTTGAGAGATCATGTTGAAAAGGGTGATATTCACATTGATCACATTGGCACAGATTTTCAACTAGCAGATATCTTCACCAAACCTTTAGATGAAGCAAGGTTCTGTCGACTTAGGCGTGAACTTGGTATCTTGGAGCTTGACAACATTATGTGAAATCTAGTACCCATTCATGCATGAATCTAATGTCTTGTCATGATGTAGGCATATACTTAGGGGGAGACATTCAATTCATGAATGTTCTCGCCCTACTCAATGCATAAAAAGAACCAACACTCTCGAAGTAACCATGGGTCTAGACCTATGGTGCTTTAACATGATGGAGTAGTGACTATGCACTCAAAGTTCAAATCTTTCCGTGTCATGTCATGTCTACTCAGACATTGTGGCATTAGCCACCACTTGTAGTATATGGCTATGATTGAGTGAGGTAGGGTATTAGTTACTACATAAATAAATTTTTACCGTGGACGAAAATTGCCTTCTCCTCATCATGATCAGCACTTGCACCTTTGCCTCCTATCAAAACTTCTGGCGTCGGACGTCCGTAGGTTCCGGATGTCCGTGTGGTTCTTCACTACCGGTCGTCCGTAGGCATACGGACGTCCGTAAATTCTTCTCTGACCACCATCGACCGGTCGTCCGGCCTCTCCGGACGTCCGTAAAATCCACTTTGGTTCCTTTAGTTGGCCTATACGCCGAAACTCCAGACGTCCGTAAGACTCCGGACGTCTGTAATAAACTTTCTGTTACAATCTGTCCGGTCGTTCGAAGCCGTCGGTCGTCCGTTGAATCATCTCTGTCATCCCCTACTTTCTGTTGGTCCCGACTCCGTTCGTCCGTACGCTCCCGGACGTCCGGACGCATATTCGACTCCGGTCGTCCGTAGGCTCCGGATGTCCGGACGTTTTTACTGGCCACTATATATACTGCACGATAGGGTTTCTCAACTAACCACATCTTATCCGCTAGTTTCCCCACCGCCGCCACCGCTCCTGCCATGCGACCACTCACCGTGGCTGCACGCCGCCGTGCCCCTCGCCGGGGCTTCTCTTCGCCGCGGATCTGCGGCTCGCCGTCCAGCCCGTCCAGCCCGTCGGCCACCTGCTCCAGCACGTCGCTCGGCTCCTCCGTGTTCTTCCTTTCAAGGTCACGATGCCTCGGTCCAAGCACTCAGCTTGCAAGGAAGTCGCCGGAGGGCCGGCTCGTCCGTCTCGTCGTGGTGGCTCCGACGACTCCCAGGAGGAAGATCACCCTCGGAAACGTGCCGCTCGTCCTCCCAGCTCGTCCAGTGATTCCTCTTCGGAGGGGTCAGACTTTGAGGATGAGCTTGAGGAGGTGGATCCGTCCCCGATGGTTGGCGTTCGCGTCGCTGCACCCAAGCCAGGCACTCGTCGTCCAACCTTTCAACCTCCTCCTCCTCCGGTGCAACCCCACGGTGATGCCCGTCACAGCTCAATTGAGCCTCCATTGTCACTCGGCCGTCATGTTAAGCGTTTCAACGAGGTCCCCAAAGCTTCATATCTTAAATTGCGTCGTGATGTAGATCAATTTACTGTTGTTAGGGATTCTCAGGATAGTCGCTTTCGCACAAATGTCCAAGCCGACATCTTCACCACGATTGTCATCCCTAAAGGCTTCTCACTTCATGTTTGCATTGATCTTGAGCACATTCGCACTCATCCGGAGAAATATCCGGGAGCCATTGAGCTCATTGAGTCGTCAAATCTAGCTGCTCCATTCGCCTTTCAACATGATTTTAACCATGCTGCCATCCATCAGTTTTATGCCACATGTTACTTTGCTCCTGATAACACTGTCACATGGATGACCTCCGACACTGCACTCACAACATCTTATGCTCAGTTTGTCACTGCCCTTGGATTTCCCGACACTGGGTTCAAAATCCACAAGGATGACCCCAACCATAAGCCCAAGGGCATTGCGGTCTGTGCGGATCTACTTAGACCCATACCAACTTTGTCTGACGCTGAAAAACAAAAGGGTCTAAACCAAGTCTCCATTTGGCGCTTTCCATTCAACATCATTTATCAGTTTATCATTCGCACCATTTATCCCAAGATGGGTGACAAGGGCTCCTACAGCAGCTACTGCATTGATCTCATGCATCGCCTCTTCACATCTCCTAAAGGGAAGATCAATGTTCCACACTTTCTATGGCATGAGATCCACATTGCTAGCTTCCAACACAAGAGGGCTTTTCCTCATGCACCTTTTATTTAGGCTTTTATCGAGAGTGTAGCTCCCTTTCCCATTGCACGCACTCATATACATGAGAGATGGGTCATTCCCGCTCACATGGTGGCTGATCATGTTCCACCTCCTCCCGCTACTGCTAGTCGCACCGCCGCTAGTTTTCCTTCTCATGCTACCCATCCTCCTTCCAGTTCTGCCCCCTTTGGGCGCATTGCTCATTTTCTTGGGAAGGCTCATTCTGCCATGATGAAGATGTTCACCTTCCATTGCTCCCAACACCACGATGTGGTCACTCGCATGGTCACTTCCAGGAACGCTCTGAAGGCTCGTCTGAGAGACTCAGGAGTGTATGATGTGAGTGACGATGAGCGTCTTCCCGTAGCCCCTCCTTCTGACTTTGGTTTTCCCTCCGGTCCTGAGTGGGCTGATTTCTTCGACGAGGCTGGTGGCAGTGGTGTTCATGATGATGATGATGAGGATGATTATCTAATGCTATTATGTTTTCCCCGTATTTTCTATTTTTGGATACTTGATGCCAAGGGGGAGTAGGCTCCATATGCATGTTATTCTAGCTCATTATGTAATCAAACTTATTGTTATGGTTGTGTTTTAGCTTGTACTGAACCTATGTTATGTGTTTGTTGAATCTGAGATTTGATGAATCTATATGAAGTTTAACTCTTGATTATCGTGTGTATGAGATTTGGTTATACTGGAGGCATCATTTTGAGGGGGAGCCCTCATCATTTTTTTTGGTATCTATGGTATCACTTTGAGGGGGAGCTCGCTCGCTACTCATTCTTATTATGGTTATTGAGCTCCACAACAAATACTTCCGATTACTATTATGAGTATGCATATGAGTTGTCATCAACTACCAAAAAGGGGGAGATTGAAAGTGCAATCATGCCCTTAATCATATTTTGATATTGATGACAACACATATGCTCGGGACTAATCATGTTTATCAAGTATATCTCAGGATTATGTTTCAAAGACAGTGTGCATGGATCATGACTAGGGACAAAAAGCATATAACTCAAGAATGGAGATACAAGATGTTGACTTCATTTTATGGTTTGTTCTTGAGTATAGGGATCCCACACTATTAAGAGGGGATCGATGGATCAACTGAAAAACTTGCTCAAAAGCTACTATTTCTATACCTTGCCTTCGGACGTCCGGTGTTCTACGGACGTCTGGTCCTTCCTGATTGCCCGGACGTCCGGTCACTTCCGGACGTCCGGCGTTCCACAACAGAAGCATTTCTACGGATGTCCGGAACCCTCCGAACATCCGACACTTTCACGACATAAGCGTTTTTACGGACGTCCGGACCCTTCGGTCGTCTGTTGTCCGGATGTCCGGCCCAGCTCGGACGTCCGTATCCTGTACACTAGGTTGTGGGTCACACTTTTCACAGCGGCCGGTCGTCCGATGGCTGTCGGACGTCCGGACCTATTTGTGCCTCCGGACGTCCGACGTTCTCCGGACGTCCGGCCATCCTATACCCCAAACGGTCACTTCTACCCACCACCTATATATATATATATATATATATATATATATATATATATATATATATATATATATATATATATATATATATCTTTCCCTTCCACGGGATGAGGTTGACCATTCACTTTGAGCCTATCAAGAACTCTCCTCACTCTCTCTCTCATTCATCCACACTAATCCTAGATTCCCAAGTGTTCTAGGAGCATTTGAGAGAAGTTCTCCAATCAAGTGATAGATCCACTCCTTCCCCTTCTTTGCACCAAAGGAATTCGTGACTTGAGCAAGTTTTGAGCTTTTCCCAATCGTTCTTGTTACTCTTGGAGGTTGGAGACTCCTAGGCGGTAGGAGTCATTCGGAGAGGAATCGAACTTTGTGATTACCCTCGGAAAAGTTTGTGAGGGTTTGGAGACCACCCCAAGGTCTACCACTAGTGGTTGAGAAATGCCTCTGTGGTGTTGTCTCAAAGGGAGAATAGGGTGAGCCTTCGTGGTGTTGGTGTGCCTTCGTGGTAACATCCACCTCTCTAACGGTGGCTAGCTTCCCTCCAAGGAAGTGAACATCGGCATACATCCTTGTCTCCCGGAATTGCGGTTATTCCTAACCCTAACTCTCTACTTGTGGTTACTTGTATCTTTACACTTACGTACATTATATTGTGCTTGCCTACTTACGTGTTTGTGTTGTTTGCTTAGTACTTTGTGCTGACGTGCAATTGTTAGGCTCATCTTCATATTCCTCATTATTGCCTAAAATTGCCAAGTAATAATTAAAATTTGTAATTGTACATAGTCACCCCCCCTCTAGGTCCATCTCGATCCTTTCACTTGGGGGATAAGATTTTCGAGAGAGATATTGAAGTTGATAAAGCTAAAGTTGATGCTATTGAAAAGATGCCATGTCCCAAGGACATAAAAGGTATAAGAAGTTTCCTTGGTCATGCCGGTTTTTATAGGAGGTTCATTAAGGACTTTTCTAAAATCTCTAGGCCTCTGACTAATTTATTGCAAAAAGATATTCCTTTTGTCTTTGATGATGATTGTGCAGAAGCATTTGAAATACTTAAGGAAGCTTTGATCACTGCACCTATTGTTCAGCCACCTGATTGGAATTTACCCTTTGAAATTATGTGTGATGCTAGCGATTATGCTGTAGGTGATGTTCTAGGGCAAAGAGTTGATAAGAAATTGAATGTTATCCAGTATGCTAGTAAAACTCTTGATACTGCACAGAGAAATTATGCTACTACTGAAAAAGAGTTCTTAGCAGTTGTGTTTGCATGTGATAAGTTCAGAGCTTATATTGTTGATTCCAAAGTTACTATTCACACCGATCATGCTGCTATTAAATATCTTATGGAAAAGAAAGATGCTAAGCCTAGACTTATTAGATGGGTTCTCTTGCTCCAAGAATTTGATTTGCATATTATTGATAGAAAGGGAGCTGAGAACCCCGTTGCAAACAACTTGTCTAGGTTAGAGAATGTTCTTGATGACCCACTACCTATTGATGATAGCTTTCCTGATGAACAATTAGCGGTTGTTAATGCTTCTCATGATGCTCCTTGGTATGCTGATTATGCTAATTATATTGTTGCTAATATTATACCACCTAGTTTCACATACCAGCAAAAGAAAAAGTTCTTTTATGATTTAAGACATTACTTCTGGGATGACCCACACCTTTATAAAGAAGGAGTAGATGGTGTTATCAGATGTTGTGTACCTGAGCATGAACAGGAACAGATCCTACGCAAGTGTCACTCCAAATCATATGGAGGACACCACGCTGGAGATAGAACTACACATAAGGTATTGCAATCTGGTTTTTATTGGCCTACTCTCTTCAAAGATGCTCGTAAGTTTGTCTTATCTTGTGATGAATGTCAAATAATTGGTAATATTAGTAGATGTCAAGAAATGCCTATGAACTATTCTCTTGTTATTGAACCATTTGATGTTTGGGGCTTTGATTATATGGGACCTTTTCCTGCCTCTAACGGTTACACACATTTTTTAGTTGCTGTTGATTACGTTACTAAGTGGGTAGAAGCTATTCCAACTAGTAGTGTTGATCATAACACTTCTATTAAAATGCTTAAAGAAGTTATTTTTCCGAGGTTTGGAGTCCCTAGATATCTTATGACTGATGGTGGTTCACATTTTATTCATGGTGCTTTTTGTAAGATGCTTGCTAAGTATGATGTTAATCATAGAATCGCATCTCCCTATCACCCGCAGTCTAGCATTCAAGTAGAATTGAGCAATAGAGAGCTCAAATTAATTTTGCAAAAGACTATCAATAGATCTAGAAAGAATTGGTCCAAAAAACTTGATGATGCATTATGGGCCTATAGAACTGCATATAAAAATCCTATGGGTATGTCTTCGTATAAGATGGTTTATGGAAAAGCATGTCACTTACCTCTTGAACTTGAACATAAAGCATATTGGGCTATTAAAGAGCTCAACTATGACTTCAAACTTGCCGGTGAGAAGAGGTTGTTTGACATTAGCTCACTTGATGAATGGAGAACCCAAGCCTATGAGAATGCCAAGCTATTCAAAGAAAAAGTCAAACGCTGGCATGACAAAAGGATACAAAAGCGTGAGTTTAACGTAGGTGATTATGTGTTGTTATTCAACTCTCGTTTAAGATTTTTTGCAGGAGAACTTCTCTCTAAATGGGAAGGTCCTTACGTTATCGAGGAAGTCTATCCTTCCAGTGCCATAAAAATCAACAACTTCGAAGGCACAAGTCCGAGGGTGGTGAACGGTCAAAGAATCAAACATTATATCTCAGGTAATCCTATCAATGTTGAAACTAATATTATTGAAACCGTAACCCCGGAGGAATACATAAGGGACACTTTCCAGAACGTTTCAGACTCCGAAAAGGAATAGGTGGTATGGTAAGTAAACCGACTCCAAAACAATTCTAATGGCAATTTTCTTCCGTTTTGGAATATTTAAGAATTTTGGAAAGCAAGAAGTAATCCGGGAAGGACACGAGGCCTCCACGAGGGTGGAGGGCGCACCCCCTGTCTCGTGGCCACCTTGTGTGCCTCCCGGACTCCGTTTTCTTGCATGTTACGTATTTTGGTCGGCAAAACTTCATTATATAATCTCCCGAAGGTTTTGACCACCGTATCACACAAATATCCTCTGTTTTCATTTCGAGCTGTTTTTTGACAGATCTAGAGCACCATGACGTCTCCAAGCATTCCCAACGACAAGTTTTTCGAGAGGGTTATCAACCCCTATATCGTGGAGGTGCTGCAACACCCTCAAACCATTGAGATGCCTGAGGGGTTGCTGCACATCCGTGATGTGGAGGGACCAAGGCGTACCGGAAGCGTGGAGACAAGGCTCGAAGCCATGGAGCAATAAGTTTTCAAGTGCCAAGGGATGGTGGAGCGTGGACTCAACGCCAACCAGATGATGATCATGGAGTTCATGAACAACCACAAGCTAGATGCCAAGATCATTGGGGATACCATCTTCAAGCTTCAACAGAAAATCGAGCACCTCCAAGCCCAGATCTATGACCTGCAAAACCAAAACTGTGAGTATGAATATAGATTCAAGAGGATGAGTTTTACTGCAGATTTGAGGATCCCGGAGACTCGATCATCCTTCTATGATGGTGAGCCTATTCCTTGGAAGATGGACGACAAGCCTACATCATCAACAACTCCTACTTCACCACCTCCGAGGACATAATCACATGGGTATGGACACTCCCCTTGGCAACTGCCAAGCTTGGGGGAGGTGCCCCGATATCGTATCACCATCACACTCCTATCTTTACCATTTTATTTAGTTTGATCCTTTTAGTAGTATCTTGATCTAGTAGATTGAAGTTTTGGTATCAAGTAGTTTTGAGTTTTGCTTTGTGATCTCTTTATGTAATCGAGTCCGTGAGCTATCTATAATAAAGATTAGTGTTCAGTCAAGGGCTTTGCTATTTTGCTATGATCTTGAGAAAGTAGAAAGTATAAAAAGAATAAAAGAGTTCATATTGATCTTGTGGATAGTAATGACTTCACACATAGAAAGTATGAGGCCTAAAAGTTGTTGAGAGTTGACAAACGTAGTTTTGGTCATTGTTGCAATTAATAGGAAGTAATAAGGAAAGAGAGGTCTTCACATATAAATATACTATCTTGGTCATCTTTTATGATTGTGAGCACTCATTAAGTATGACATGCTAAAAGAGTTGATGTTGGACAAGGAAGACAACGTAATGGTTTATGTTTTCTCACATCTCAGTTAAAGTATATTGTCATTGATCTTCCCAACATGTTGAGCTTGCCTTTCCCCCTCATGCTAGCCAAATTCCTCGCACCAAGTAGAGATACTACTTGTGCTTCCAAATATCCTTAAACCCAGTTTTGCCATGAGAGTCCACCATACCTACCTATGGATTGAGTAAGATCCTTCAAGTAAGTTGTCATCGGTGCAAGCAATAAAAATTGCTCTCTAAATATGTATGACTTATTAGTGCGGAGAAAATAAGCTTTATACGATCTTGTTATGGAGGCAATAAAAGTGACGGACTGCGTAATAAAGGTCCATATACAAGTGGCAATATAAAGTGATGTTCTTTTGCATTAAGATTTTGTGCATCCAACCCTAAAAGCACATGACAACCTCTCCTTCCCTCTGTGAAGGGCCTATCTTTTACCTTATGCTTGAGTCAAGGTGATCTTCACCTTTCCCTTTTTCCTTTTATCCTTTGGCAAGCTCCTCGTGTTTGAAAGATCTTGATATATATATCCAATTGGATGTAAGTTAGCATGAATTATTATTGTGGACATCACCCAAAGGTGAATACGTTGGGAGGAAACACAATAAGCCCCTATCTTTCTCAGTGTCTGGTTGAAACTCCATAACCACAAGTATTGCGTGAGTGTTAGCAATTGTAGAAGACTACATGATAGTTGAGTAGGTGGACTTGCTGAAAAGCTCTATTCTTGACTCTTTCTGATTTTATGATAAATTGCAATTGCTTCAATGACTGAGATTATAGTTTGTTAGTTCCCAATGAAGTTTATGAACCATACTTGACATTGTGAATCGATTGTTACTTGAGAATAAGAAATCATATGACAAAATCTATATATGTTGCTGTTATAAGAATGATCATGATGCCCTCATGTTCGTATTTTATTTTTATCGACACCTCTATCTCTAAACATGTGGACATATTTTTCGATTTCAGCTTCCGCTTGAGGACAAGCGAGGTCTAAGCTTGGAGGAGCTGATACGTCCATTTTGCATCATGCTTTTATATCAATATTTGTTGCATTATGGGCTGTTATTACACATTATATCTCGATAATTATGGCCATTCTCTCTTATTTTACAAGGTTTACCATGAAGAGGGGGAATGCCGGCGGCTGGAATTTTGGCTGGAAAAGGAGCAAATATTGGAAACCTATTCTGCACAGCTCCAAAAATCCTGAAACTCCACGAAAGTTATTTTTGGAATTAATAAGAATTATTGAGCGAAGAAAACACCAGAGGGGGCCCATACCCTGGCCAGGAGGGTGGGGGGCACGCCCACCCCTACTGGGCGTGCCCCCTATCTCCTGGGCCCCCTGGTGGCCCTCCGGTGCCCATCTTCTGCTATATGAAGGCTTTTACCCTAAAAAAAAATCATAAGCAAGCTTACGGGACAAAACTATGCCGCCACGAGGCGGAACCAATCTAGGGCTCCGGCGGAGCTGTTCTGCCGGGGAAACTTCCCTCCGAGAGGGGGAAATCACACCATCGTCATCACCAACGATCCTCTCATCAGGAGGGGATCAATCTCCATCAACATATTCACCAGCACCATCTCCTCTCAAAACCCTAGTTCATCTCTTGTATCCAATCTTGTATCAAAACCACAAATTGGTACCTGTGTGTTGCTAGTAGTGTTGATTACTCCTTGAAGTTGATGCTAATTGGTTTACTTGGTGGAAGATCATATGTTCAGATCCTTAATGCATATTAATACTCCTCTGATTACGAACATGAATATGCTTTGTGAGTAGTTACATTTGTTCCTGAGGACATGGGTGAAGTCTTGCTATTAGTAGTCATGTGAATTTGGTATTCGTTAGATATTTTGATGAGATGTATGTTGTCTCTCCTCTAGTGGTGTTATGTGAACGTCGACCACATGACACTTCACCATTATTTGGGCCGAGAGGAAGGCATTGGGAAGTAATAAGTAGATGATGGGTTGTGTCACGCCCAATATGCGATACTATCCTAAAGAGACTCGAAGGTCCCACCAAGGATAGAACCGCATATTGAAACGCTTTTGCAAGGTGGATATCATTACATCAACATTACATAATAGATGGGGATACATACAAGAGGCATACAATGCCACACGAATACAACATCACAATACATAAGAGCATCATCCAACTACGGATGAAACACAAACAGAAACTCAAACGACATCCACCCTGCTAGCCCAGGCTACCGACCTGGAACCTATCCCCTGATCGAAGAAGAAGCAGAAGAAGAACTCAAGCAAGAAAGCATCGCTCTCGCGTCATGATCATCGCATAACCTGCACCTGCAACTATTGTTGTAGTAATCTGTGAGCCACGAGGACTCAGCAATCCCATTACCATGGGTATCAAGACTAGGAAAGCTTAAAGGGAAAGGAAGGGGTAAAGTGATGAGGTTACAACAACGACTAAGCATATATGGTGGCTAACATACGCAAATAAGAGCGAGAAGAGAGCAAAAGGAATGGTCGTGAAGCTAGCAATGATCAAGAAGTGATCCTGAACTCCTACTTACGTCAAACATAACCCAAAATCGTGTTCACTTCCCGGACTCCGCCGAAAAGAGACCATCACGGCTACACACACGGTTGATGTGTTTTAATTCGGATCTGGTGTCAAGTTATCTACAATCGTACATTAACAAATTCCCATCTGCCCATAACCGCGGGCATGGCTTTCGAAAGTTTAAACCCTGCAGGGGTGTCCCAACTTAGCCCATGACAAGCTCTCGCGATCAACGAAGGATATACCTTCTCCCAGGAAGACCCGATCAGACTCAGAATCCCGGTTTACAAGACATTTCGACAATGGTAAAACAAGACCAGCAAAGCCGCCCGATGCGCCGACAATCCTGATAGGAGCTACACATATCTCGTTCTCAAGGCAACACTGGATAGGTCAGCCTATGAGTAAAACCAGCCCTCGAGTTGCCCCGAGGTGGCCCTGCAGTCTGCCCGGTTCGGACCAACACTTAGACAAGCACTGGCCCGAGGGGGGCTAAAATAAAGATGACCCTCAAGAGGGCGACTCCCAAGGGACAAAAGGGCTAGGTGAGGCAAATGGTAAAACCAAGGTTGGGCCTTGCTGGAGGAGTTTTATTCAAAGCAAACTGTCAAGGGGGTCCCATAAATCACCCAACTGCGCAAGGAATGCAAAATCCGGGAACATAACACCGGTATGACGGAAACTAGGGCGGCAAGAGTGGAACAAAACACCAGGCATAAGGCCGAGTCTTCCACCCTTTACCAAGTATATAGATGCATTAATTAAATAAGAGATATTGTGATATCCCAACATAATCCTGTCCACCATGGAGCAATCTTCAACTTCACCTGCAACTAACAACGCTATAAGAGGGCTGAGCAAAGTGGTAACATAGCCAAGCAACGGTTTGCTAGGAAGGGTGTCAAAGGTTAGAGGTTCATGGCAATTTGGGGAGGCTTGAAGAACAGGTGATAGGTAACGCAGCATAGCGATAGAACGAATCAACTAGCATAGCAATGATAGTAATGAGATCCATGGTGACGGTCATCTTGCCTGAAATCCCGCAAGGAAGAACGAGTCCATGAAGAAGACAAACGGATGAAGCCGAACCAAGCGTAGACGAACGAATCCTCACGATCGCAACGAAACAGGAACTATCGAGAAGAAGCACACAACAAGGTAAGCACACCACACATGACCAAGGCATGATGCATACGCAAGCATGATGCATGAAAAATCTACATAAAGCTACTCATGGCAAGAGATGATGCAAACAAGAGCAACACATCAAGGCAAGTTTAAATGAGGCCGGGAACAACATATAACAAATCCGGTAAGTCCTCATATGCAAATTTCGAAGTTGGTCCAGATCTGAATAAACCTTATGTTCAAGTTGTTAAACAGCAAGTTAAGATGCACCAAGATGATCTACACGAGATTCTAGTCAAGTTACATATAACGTACATTTAGTTTGGAGCTACGGCCTAGACGATATGAGCAAAACAAGTTAAACGTGGCATTGATGCGAAATGCACCAAAACATCAATCAAACACCTCAAAACATGGATGCAACATGATAATATGAAACTATATGCAAAATCAAGCAAGTTTCATATATAGCACACTCAAAACGGAGCAACGGTTCAACACACATGAAACAAGTTATAGCAACAATCTGTCCAAAACAGCAACTAGGCATATTGCATGCACCAAAACAACATGCTACAGTACCACAATATAATAACAAAAGGCATGGGCATGATGTACAGGTAAGGCATAACAAAACATGAACACTGAGCTATCTCCAGAAATCACTAGAAAATAACAGCAGGACAGGCACTGAAATCAGCAACATCACGAAGCCTAGTTTGCATGCTTGTGCTAGTCACCACATTGATCACAAAAATACATGGTAAGCACCTCTGTAAAGAAGACATGTCATAATTCAAAACACATGTAGACATCAACCTCATAGGATGCACCCATCAAACATGGCAAAAATGACAAATGAGCATGTTCTGTTAACAGACAGCAGACAACATCATATAGCACTCTCGCAACGATGAGTCAGGCATCAAGACAAGCTCAAATGAACATGATGCGATGGAATGAAATGAAGTACTCGTTGAGGCGAACAATTTGACATATTACATGCACAGAACGGAGCAGTATGCATGGAGTTATGATGCGATGAACATGGCATGAAAATATCACATACTCCAGGACTTGGAGAAAAATGGACCTCGGTGGAAAAGTGGACGAGGGGATCCCGCGGGACGAAGCGGTGCCACGGGCCGTTTGGTTCGTCTCTAGGTGGATCTGGTCCACCCGGACCGGATCTGGAGCGGGCCGGGTCCGGCGACGGCGAGGCGGCCGGAGGCAGCGACCGGCGCGGCGGCGGAGGGTGGAGGCCGGCGAGCGCTGCGGTGGCGGAGCTCCGGCAGGAGCTCGGGGCGAGCGGCGGCCCATCGGGCGGAGGCCGGGGCGGCACCGTGGATCGGCCGCGGGCGGCGCGGCCACCGGGTGGCGTGGCCACCGGGGGCGGTGGAGGCGATGCGGCGCCGGCCGGCGGAGGCGCTCTAGAGCGGAGGCGGCCGGGGCGCGCGGGGCTCCGCGGAGGCCGACGGATCGGGGCCCCGGCAGGTCCCACGGCGGCGGGCGGCGGATTCCGGTGAGCGGGACGCCGGCGAGGAGCGAATGCGGCGAGGGACGGGCCGGGCGTGGCCCGGTTCGGCCCGGGGCGGGCCGGATCTGGGCCCCGGGCGGCGGCGCACGATGGGATGGCGTCGGCGACACGAGGCGATGCGGGATTGGGCGCGGGCGCGGTAACAATGACGTGGCAGGCGCTGATTGGACGAAGTGAGGTGGCCGGTGGACATGTCCGGCACGGTGCGGACATGTCCGACGGCGCGAGGAGGGAGAGGGCTAGGGTTCATCCGCGAATTCGGGGAAGGGGGACTAATTTATAGGTAGAGGGAGCTCGGAGAGTCCAAATGGAGAGCGGTTTTCGCCCACACGATCGTGATCGAACGACCGAGAGCATGGAGGGGAGTTATATGGGTTTTGGGCCAGTTCGGAAGGGTGTTGGGCTGCAAAGAGAAAGGGGGGTTTCGGGCTACGCGGTTAACCGTTGGAGTATCAAACGGACTCCAAATGGCACGAAACTTGACAGGCGGTCTACCGGTGGTATACCAAGGCCGCTTGGCAAACCTCGGGCCATTCCGAGAAAGTTTAACACCCGCTCATGAAGAGAGGCAAGAAGGGGACGCCGGATGACATAGGAGCGCCGGATTGCAAAACGGACAACGGGGAAAATGCTCGGATGCATGAGACGAACACGTATGCAATGCAATGCACATGATGACATGATAAAATGCAACACGCAAGCAAATGACATGGCAACGGCGGAGAATAACTGGCAGACACCTAGCGCATCGGATCCAGGGCGTTACAACACTCCTCCACAAACAAGAGATCTCGTCCCGAGATCTTAGGACCGAGACGGAAGGGAAAAGGGATGAGGGAAACAAGAACTCAAGAGAAGAAGCAAAGAATCGAGAGCACTCGAGAAGATGAGAGGAACGACGAGAATGACTAGAAACGAAAGCTCATGGAATCAGATAGACTATGAAACGACTCCGGTTAGAACGAGATAAGAAGTGAATAAGACTGAAAGAATTTAGGCATCACTCCGGACGAAACATGGAGGAATAGAGCACGAGCTCCACAAGATGGGATGGCACTTGACGAGATGAACAAAGTGATGCCTCCGGAAAAATTAAAAGAATGAAACGAAAAGGACTTAGAAGGAAGGATTGAACGGAGTTGTTGAGAAAATCAACAACGAAAGAATAAGCTTGTTGTGGACTTATAGATAACATCTCAAGATAATAAGGTGATAACCGGCCACAAACGAAAATGATTGGATAGCTGAGAAGAACAAAGAAATGCAAAACTCCACTCCAAAAGAAAATGAAGAATTATTTGCTCTTCACGACAGGAGGAGAAAGATACTTGAATTCCATCAACAAAATCTTGATGAACTCTTGAAGAATGAATTAAATCATGAAGAACCACCATGAAGAACTCCGGTAACGAAAGGATGACGAAATAGAATTGAAGGATGAAAGAATAAGATGAGCATTACGATGATTTAGATGGAGGTTCCGACGAAATGGCTGAGGAAATTGAACTCCGGAAAAGAAAAGATGAAAACACTTGGAACTAGAATTTATTCACCAAGAACAAACTCCGAAGGAAAGGATTACTCACTTGGATGAAATAAGAATAAGATTTATTGTATGCTTATCCTTCATCAAATTTAATTGATGACCCGGATTTGGCATGCAACTTATTCCTCTTGAAAAGGATTGAGAAATGACATATCGCAAACTTGAGAAGGTCTTCATGAACCACTGGTAGGATTGAAAAGAACGAATGAAATTGATATGATAACAAAGGAAAAATAATCTGAATGAACCACCGTAAGAATTTGAAAATGACTGATGAAAGAGACTTAATCACCGGGAAGAACTAGAAGAACAAATATGCTTGAGGGGATTTAGATGCAAAAGGACAACGAGATCATGAGCTGATTAAAAAACCACTTGAACGAAGCATCGTGATAATTGGATAATGATAACTGGAATGATGGCCTCCGGTGAAAAGAAAACAGGAAAAGAACTTCTGACATACTCCGGATGGGTAAGGAAAAGAATATCTGACAAATGGAATAATTCGATAGGATAACAAGAAGCTAGAACCGCGAATCTTCGAGAGAACGGACAAGATTTAAAGGAAAACTCTTCTGCGATCTTCAAATGACGACGAGAAACACCACCAAAATTATTGAGGTACTCCGGGAGAATGAAAAAACGAAGGGATTGAGCCAACAATGAAAAGAATTTGAAAACGATCTTAGAGATGGCATCTGCCTGATGAAATTCATACTTACGTCACACTTGAAAAGAATTTGGAATGGCTCCGGAATAATTAGAAGAGTCAGGTAAGATCCTGGAAAAAGACATGTGTGTTAGGGCCCACTAAAGAGAAAACACCGTTGAAAAGGATTGTTGAAAAGATAGATGATGCACCAGAACAATTGAAATATTCAAATGAGGTGACAACCTCGAATTAATTGGAACACTGACGAATCTCCTGAGATGTCTTGAGCACTCCGGGAGGATAAACTGGCGAGAGACGAACGAGCAAGGAGAACACTTGATCCTAGAAAAGAATGTGATCAACCCGGAAAAAACTTGAATTGAGTGCACCAGAATAAAGAAAGGGATGAAGAATGACGAACGAGACGAGAATTCACCGGTTGAAATAATTGAGGAAAAAAAGCAAAGACTTCGCATGAGTAGGATGGATACTCGATTACGGACTCCGCTTCCGAGAAGAAGAAGGGTGGGCGGGTGGGAAAGAAAACAACTGAGGACTGAACTCAAAGATGAAGAGGCTCGAGTCGACTTGACGAGAAATACACCGGATGAAAAGAGCTGAGAACCCCAGATCGGAAAACCAACTGCGTGATCCTAAAGAAAATTTGAAGGGGAAGAGAAGTAATACAAAACACCTACGTCAAGATTCCTCACCAGAGCGACGAAGGGGCTGAGGAGTAAAAAGAATTCCTACTCTCCGATATAACAAGACTCCGAAAAATAGTTTATTCTAGACTCAACAACGGCCAAACTACACGATCAATCAAGGGGGCTCCTAGGGTCGGTCGAGGCTCTGATTCCAACTTGTCACGCCCAATATGCGATACTATCCTAGAGAGACTCGAAGGTCCCACAAGGATAGAACTGCATATTGAAACGCTTTTGCAAGGTGGATATCATTACATCAACATTACATAATAGATGGGGATAGATACAAGAGGCATACAATGCCACACGAATACAACATCACAATAAATAACAGCATCATCCAACTACGGATGAAACACAAACAGAAACTCAAACGACATCCACCCTGCTAGCCCAGGCTGCCGACCTGGAACCTATCCCCTGATCGAAGAAGAAGCAGAAGAAGAACTCAAGCAAGCTAGCATCGCTCTCGCGTCATGATCATCGCATAACCTGCACCTGCAACTATTGTTGTAGTAATCTTTGAGCCACGAGGACTCAGCAATCCCATTACCATGGGTATCAAGACTAGCAAAGCTTAAAGGGAAAGGAAGGGGTAAAGTGGTGAGGCTGTAGCAGCGACTAGCATATATGGTGGCTAACATACGCAAATAAGAGAGAGAAGAGAGCAAAAGGAACGGTCGTGAAGCTAGCAATGATCAAGAAGTGATCCTGAACTCCTACTTACGTCAAACATAACCCAAAACCATGCTCACTTCCCGGACTCCGCCGAAAAGAGACCGTCACGGCTACACACGCGGTTGATGTGTTTTAATTTGGATCTGGTGTCAAGTTATCTACAACCGGACATTAACTAATTCCCATCTTCCCATAACCGCGGGCACGGCTTTCGAAAGTTTGAACCCTACAGGGGTGTCCCAACTTAGCCCATGACATGCTCTCGCGATCAACGAAGGATATACCTTCTCCCAGGAAGACCCGATCAGACTCGGAATCCCAGTTTACAAGACATTTCGACAATGGTAAAACAAGACCAGCAAAGCCACCCGATGCGCCAAGAATCCCGATAGGAGCTACACATATCTCGTTCTCAGGGCAACACCGGATAGGTCAGCCTACGAGTAAAACCAGCCCTTGAGTTGCCCCGAGGTGGCCCCACAGTCTGCCCGGTTCGGACCAACACTTAGATAAGCACTGGCCCGAGGGGGGCTAAAATAAAGATGACCCTCGAGAGGGCGACTCCCAAGGGAAAAAGGGCTAGGTGAGGCAAATGGTAAAACCAAGGTTGGGCCTTGCTGGAGGAGTTTTATTCAAAGAGAACTGTCAAGGGGGTCCCATAAATCACCCAACCGCGTAAGGAACGCAAAATCCGGGAACATAACACCGGTATGACGGAAACTAGGGCGGCAAGAGTGGAACAAAACACCAGGCATAAGGCCGAGTCTTCCACCCTTTACCAAGTATATAGTTGCATTAATTAAATAAGAGATATTGTGATATCCCAACATAATCCTGTCCACCATGGAGCAATCTTCAACTTCACCTGCAACTAACAATGCTATAAGAGGGCTGAGCAATGCGGTAACATAGCCAAGCAACGGTTTGCTAGGAAGGGTGTCAAAGGTTAGAGGTTCATGGCAATTTGCGGAGGCTTGAAGAACAGGTGATAGGTAACGCAACATAGCGATAGAACGAATCAACTAGCATAGCAATGATAGTAATGAGATCCAAGGTGATGATCATCTTTCCTAAAATCCCGCAAGGAAGAAGAACGAGTCCATGAAGAAGACAAACGGATGAAGCCGAACCAAGCGTAGACGAACGAATCCTCACAATCGCAACGAAACAAGAACTATCGAGAAGAAGCACACAAAAAGGTAAGCACACCACACATGACCAAGGCATGATGCACACACAAGCATTATGCATGACAAATCTACATGAAGCTACTCATGGCAAGAGATGATGCAAACAAGAGCAACACATCAAGGCAAGTTTAAATGAGGCCGGGAACAACATATAACAAATCCGGTAAGTCCTCATATGCAAATTTCGAAGTTGGTCCAGATCTGAATAAACCTTATGTTCAAGTTGTTAAACAACAAGTTAAGATGCACCAAGATGATCTACATGAGATTCTAGTCAAGTTACATATAAAGTTCATTTAGTTCGGAGCTACGGCCTAGAAGATATGAGCAAAACAAGTTAAACATGGCATTGATGCGAAATGCACCCAAACTTCAAGCACACACCTCAAAACATGGATGCAACATGGTAATATGAAACTATATGCAAAATCAAGCAAGTTTCATATATAGCACACTCAAAACAGAGCAACGGCTCAACACACATGAAACAAGTTATAGCAACAATCTGTCCAAAACAGCAACTAGGCATATTGCAAGCACCAAAACAACATGCTACAGTACCACAATATAATAATAAAAGGCATGGGCATGATGTACAGGTAAAGCATAACAAAACATGAACACTGAGCTATCTCCAGAAATCACTAGAACATGCTCAAACACACATGGCAAGATTGCGAATAATAACAGTTTCAGACTTTGCAGAAATAACATCAGGTTGCAATGTTTAGAGCTATCAAACAACATGTTACAGGAACTTATCATGGCAAACAAAGGCATGGCATGAACCTACTAATTGCATAGAACAAAAGTCCCTTACTGACCATGAGCCAAAAAGGATCAGAAGATATGTTGGCACCCATGTAAACATGGCAAGTTATAATACAGATTCATACATGGCAGGAACAACGATAAGTAGGCATGTTGGTGAGCTTGTACCACTCACCACAGAGCAATACATGGCAAGACAAGGCAACCAACAGCAAGAAGGCATATTTATGAAGCTAAGCATGGCAAGAGCAAGTTCATAGCGTACATGGATCACTAACAACAATCATGGCAACAACTGAACTTAATGTTAACAGGCTGACAGCAACATTATTTAGCAACTTTGGAGCAACTTTACAACAAGCTACAGCAGGCTATAAATGCAACCCGGGGCATGGATGGATAGAGCATGACATGTAGAACAAAACATACTTAGTGAACATCTCCAGATTATGCATAGAATGAATTGTAGCAGCAGGTTTACATAGCATCACGAAATAACAGATTCAGCCTACCAAACAGCAACAGCAAGTACCCTACTAAACAAGCTTGATTCACTCACCACAAGTCATTGCATGACAAGTTAAGCATAGCATCAGCAAGAAGACATGTTTATGAAGCTAACCATGGCAAGAACGAATTCATAGCATGCAAGGATCAACTACAACAACCTTGGCAAAATTGAATAACATGTAAACAATCTGCCAGGAAACATTTTGTAGCAAAAGTAGAGCACGAAAATGACATGCTAGACTACTCCATAATTGCAAACAGGGGCATGGATGGATAGAGCATAACCATATGTTCAAAACATCCTTACTGAATTATCTCAAAATAAGCATGGATCTCTCTGTAGCATCAAGTTTACGTGGCATAAAAATAACAGCAGAACAGGGACTGAAATCAGCAACATCACGAAGCCTAATTTGCATGCTTGTGCTAGTAACCACATTGATCACAAAAATACATGGTAAGCACCACTGTAAAGAAGACATGGCATAGTTCAAAACACATGTAGACATCAACCTCATAGGATGCACCCATCAAACATGGCAAAAACGACAAATGAGCATGTTCTGTTAATAGACATCAGACAACATCATATAGCACTCTTGCAACGATGATTCAGGCATCAAGATGGGCTCAAATGAACATGATGCAATGGAATTAAATGAAGTACTCGTTGGGGCGAACAATTTGACATATTACACGCACAAAACGGAGTAATACGCATGGAGTTATGATGCGATGAACATGGCATGAAAATATCACAGACTCGGGGACTTCGAGAAAAATGCACCTCGGTGGAAAAGTGGACGAGGGGATCCCGCGGGACGAAGCGGTGCCACGGGCCGTTTGGTTTGTCTCTGGGTTGATCTAGTCCACCCGGACCGGATCTGGAGCGGGCCGGGTCCGGCGACGGCGAGGCGACCGGAGGCGGCGACTGGCGCGGCGACGGAGGGCGGAGGCCGGCGAGCGCTGCGTTGGCGGAGCTCCGGCAGGAGCTCGGGGCGAGCGGCGGCCCATCGGGCGGAGGCCGGGGCGGCGCGCCGGATCGGCCGTGGGCGGCGCGACCACCGGGTGGCGCGGCCACCGGGGGCGGTGGAGGCGATGCGGCGCCGGCCAGCGGAGGCGCTCTAGAGCGGAGGCGGCCGGGGCGTGCGGGGCTCCACGGAGGCCGACGGATTGGGGCCCCGGTAGGTCCAACAGCGGCTGATTCCGGCGAGCGGGACGCCGGCGAGGAGCGAAAGCGGCGAGGGACGGGCCCGGCGCGGCCCGGTTCGGCCCGGGGCGGGCTGGATCTGGGCCCCGGGCGGCGGCGCGCGGTGGGATGGCGGCGGCAACACATGGCGATGCGGGATTGGGCGCGGGCGCGGCGACGATGCCGTGGCGGGCGCTGATTGGACGAAGTGAGGTGGCCGGTGGACATGTCCGGAAGGTGCGGACATGTCCGGCGGCGCGAGGAGGGAGAGGGCTAGGGTTCATCCGCGAATTCAGGGAAGGAGACTAATTTATAGGTAGAGGGAGCTAACAGAGTCCAAATGGAGAGCGGTTTTCGCCCACACGATCGTGATCGAACGACCGAGAGCATGGATGGGAGTTAGATGGGTTTTGGGCCAGTTTGGAAGGGTGTTGGGCTGCAAAGAGAAAGGGGGTTTTCGGGCTACGCGGTTAACCGTTGGAGTATCAAACGGACTCCAAATGGCACGAAACATGACAGGTGGTCTACCGATGGTATACCAAGGCCGCTTGGCAAACCTCAGGCCATTCCGAGAAAGTTTAACACCCGCTCATGAAGAGAGGCAAGAAGGGGACGCCGGATGACATAGGAGCGCCGGATTGCAAAACGGGCAACAGGAAAAATGCTCGGATGCATGAGACGAATACGTATGCAATGCAATACACATGATGACATGATAAAATGTGACACACAAGCAAATGACATGGCAACGACGGAGAATAACTGGGAGACACCTGGCGCATCGGATCCGGGGCGTTACAACACTCCTCCACTAACAAGAGATCTCGTCCCGAGATCTTAGGACCGAGACGAAAGGGAAAAGGGACGAGGGAAACAAGAACTCAAGAGAAGAAGCAAATAAGCGAGAGCACTCGAGAAGAAGAGAGGAACAAAGCGATGCCTCTGGAAACATTAAAAGAATGAAACGAAAAGGACTTACAAGAAAGGATTGAACGGAGTTGTTTAGAAAATCAACAACGAAAGAATAAGCTTGTTGTGGACTTATAGATAACATCTCAAGATCATAAGGTGATAACCGGCCACAAACGAAAATGATTGGATAGCTGAGAAGAACGAAGAAATGCAAAACTCCACTCCAAAAGAAAATGAAGAATTATTTGCTCTTCACGACGGGAGGAGAAAGATACTTGAACTCCATCAACAAAATCTTGATGAACTCTTGAAGAATGAATTAAATCATGAAGAACCACCATGAAGAACTCCGGTAACGAAAGGATGACGAAATAGAATTGAAGGATGAAAGAATAAGATGAGCATTGCGATGATTTAGATGGAGGTTCCGACGAAATGGCTGAGGAAATTGAACTCTGGAAAAGAAAAGATGAAAACACTTGGAACTAGAATTTATTCACCAAGAACAAACTCAGAAGGAAAGGATTACTCACTTGGATGAAATAATAATAAGATTTATTGTATGCTTATCCTTCATCAAATTTAATTGATGACCCGGATTTGGCATGCAACTTATTCCTCTTGAAAAGGATTGAGAAATGACATATCGCAAACTTGAGAAGGTCTTCATGAACCACTGGTAGGATTGAAAAGAAGAATGAAATTGATATGATAACAAAGGAAAAATAATCTGAATGAACCACCGTAAGAATTCAAAAATGACTGATGAAAGAGACTTAATCACCGGGAAGAATTAGAAGAACAAATATGCTTGAGGGGATTTAGATGCAAAAGGACAATGAGATCATGAGCTGATTAAAAAAACACTTGAACAAAGCACCGGGATAATTGGATAATGATAACTGGAATGATGGCCTCCGGTGAAAAGAAAACAGGAAAAGAACTTCTGACATACTCCGGATGGGTAAGGAAAGGAATATCTGACAAATGGAATAATTCGATAGGATAACAAGAAGCTAGAACCGCGAATCTTCGAGAGAACAGACAAGATTTAAAGGAAAACTCTTCTGCGATCTTCAAATGACGACGAGAAACACCACCAAAATTATTGAGGTACTCCGGGAGAATGAAAAACGAAGGGATTGAGCCAACAATGAAAAGAATTTGAAAACGATCTTAGAGATGGCATCTGCCTGATGAAATTCATACTTACGTCACACTTGAAAAGAATTTGGAATGGCTCCGGAATAATTAGAAGAGTCAGGTAAGATCCTGGAAAAAGACCTGTGGGTTAGGGCCCACTAAAGAGAAAACACCGTTGAAAAGGATTGTTGAAAAGATAGATGATGCACTGGAACAATTGAAATATTCGAATGAGGTGACAACCTCGAATTAATTGGAACACTGACGAATCTCCTGAGATGTCTTGAGCACTCCGGGAGGATAAACTGGTGAGAGACGAACGAGCAAGGAGAACACTTGATCCTAGAAAAGAATGTGATCAACCCAAAAATAACTTGAATTGAGTGCATCGGAAGTAAGAAAGGGATGAAGAATGACGAACGAGACGAGAATTCACCAGTTGAAATAATTGAGGAAAAAAAGCAAAGACTTCGCACGAGTAGGATGGATACTCGATTACGGACTCCGCTTCCGAGAAGAAGAAGGGTGGGCGGGTGGGAAAGAAAACAACTGAGGATTGAACTCAAAGATGAAGAGGCTCGAATCGACTTGACGAGAAATTCACCGGATGAAAAGAGCTGAGAACCCCAGATCGGAAAACGAACTGCGTGATCCTAAAGAAAATTTGAAGGGGAAGAGAAGTTATTCAAAACACCTACGTCAAGATTCCTCACCAGAGGGACGAAGGGGCTGAGGAGTAAATAGAATTCCTACTCTCCGATATAACTAGACTCCGAAAAATAGTTTATTCTAGACTCAACAACGGCCAAACTACACGATCAATCAAGGGGGCTCCTAGGGTCGGTCGAGGCTCTGATACCAGCTTATCACGCCCAATATGCGATACTATCCTAAAGAGACTCGAAGGTCCCAGCAAGGATAGAACCGCATATTGAAACGCTATTGCAAGGTGGATATCATTACATCAACATTACATAATAGATGGGGATACATACAAGAGGCATACAATGCCACACGAATACAACATCACAATACATAAGAGCATCATCCAACTACGGATGAAACACAAACAGAAACTCAAACGACATCCACCTTGCTAGCCCAGGCTGCCGACCTGGAACCTATCCCCTGATCGAAGAAGAAGCAGAAGAAGAACTCAAGCAAGCAAGCATCACTCTCGCGTCATGATCATCGCATAACCTGCACCTGCAACTGTTGTTGTAGTAATCTGTGAGCCACGAGGACTCAGCAATCCCATTACCACGGGTATCAAGACTAGCAAAGCTTAAAGGGAAAGGAAGGGGTAAAGTGGTGAGGCTGCAGCAGCGACTAGCATATATGGTGGCTAACATACGCAAATAAGAGCGAGAAGAGAGCAAAAGGAATGGTCGTGAAGCTAGCAATGATCAAGAAGTGATCCTGAACTCCTACTTATGTCAAACATAACCCAAAACCGTGTTCACTTCCCGGACTCCGCCGAAAAGAGACCATCACGGCTACACACGCGGTTGATGCGTTTTAATTCGGATCTGGTGTCAAGTTATCTACAACCGGACATTAACAAATTCCCATCTGCCCATAACCGCGGGCACGGCTTTCGAAAGTTTAAACCCTGCAGGGGTGTCCTAACTTAGCCCATGACAAGCTCTCGTGATCAACGAAGGATATACCTTCTCCCAGGAAGACCCGATCAGACTCGGAATCCCGGTTTACAAGACATTTCGACAATGGTAAAACAAGACCAGCAAAGCCGCCCGATGCGCCGACAATCCCGATAGGAGCTGCACATATCTCGTTCTCAGGGCAACACCGGATAGGTCAGCCAACGAGTAAAACCAGCCCTCGAGTTGCCACGAGGTGGCCCCGCAGTCTGCCCGGTTCGGACCAACACTTACACAAGCACTGGCCTGGGGGGCTAAAATAAAGATGACCCTCAAGAGGGCGACTCCCAAGGGAAAAAGGGCTAGGTGAGGCAAATGGTAAAACCAAGGTTGGGCCTTGCTGGAGGAGTTTTATTCAAAGCGAACTGTCAAGGGGGTCCCATCAATCACCCAACCGCGTAAGGAACGCAAAATCCAGGAACATAACACCGGTATGACGGAAACTAGGGCGGCAAGATTGGAACAAAACACCAGGCATAAGGCCGAGTCTTCCACCCTTTACCAAGTATTTTAGATGCATTAATTAAATAAGAGATATTGTGATATCCCAACATAATCATGTCCACCATGGAGCAATCTTCAACTTCACCTGCAACTAACAACGCTATAAGAGGGCTGAGCAAAGCGGTAACATAGCCAAGCAACGGTTTGCAAGGAAGGGTGTCAAAGGTTAGAGGTTCATGGCAATTTGGGGATGCTTGAAGAACAGGTGATAGGTAACGCAGCATAGCGATAGAACGAATCAACTAGCATAGCAATGATAGTAATGAGATCCAAGGTGACAGTCATCTTGCCTGAAATCCCGCAAGGAAGAAGAACGAGTCCATGAAGAAGACGGACGGATGAAGCCGAACCAAGCGTAGACGAACGAATCCTCACGATCGCAACGAAACAGGAACTATCGAGAAGAAGCACACAACAAGGTAAGCACACCACACATGACCAAGGCATGATGCATACGCAAGCATGATGCATGAAAAATCTACATAAAGCTACTCATGGCAAGAGATGATGCAAACAAGAGCAACACATCAAGGCAAGTTTAAATGAGGCCGGGAACAACGTATAACAAATCCGGTAAGTCCTCATATGCAAATTTCGAAGTTGGTCCGGATCTGAATAAACCTTATGTTCAAGTTGTTAAACAGCAAGTTAAGATGCACCAAGATGATCTACACGAGATTCTAGTCAAGTTACATATAAAGTTCATTTAGTTCGGAGCTACGGCCTAGAAGATATGAGCAAAACAAGTTAAACATGGCATTGATGCGAAATGCACCCAAACATCAAGCAAACACCTCAAAACATGGATGCAACATGATAATATGAAACTATATGCAAAATCAAGCAAGTTTCATATATAGGACACTCAAAACGAAGCAACGGTTCAACACACACATGAAACAAGTTATAGCAACAATCTGTCTAAAACAGCAACTAGGCATATTGCAAGCACCAAAACAAACACTCAAAACGGAGCAACGGTTCAACGCACACATGAAACAAGTTATAGCAACAATCTGTCCAAAACAGCAAATAGGCATATTGCAAGCACCAAAACAACATGCTACAGTACCACAATATAATAACAAAAGGCATGAGCATGATGTACAGGTAAAGAATAACAAAACATGAACACTGAGCTATCTCCAGAAATCACTAGAACATGCTCAAACACACATGGCAAGATTGCGAATAATAACAGTTTCAGACTTTGCAGAAATAACATCAGGTTGCAATGTTTAGAGCTATCAAACAACATGTTACAGGAACTTATCATGGCAAACAAAGGCATGGCATGAACCTACTAATTGCATAGAACAAAAGTCCCTTACTGACCATGAGCCAAAAAGGATCAGAAGATATGTTGGCACCCATGTAAACATGGCAAGTTATAATACAGATTCATACATGGCAGGAACAACGATAAGTAGGCATGTTGGTGAGCTTGTACCACTCACCACAGAGCAATACATGGCAAGACAAGGCAACCAACAGCAAGAAGGCATATTTATGAAGCTAAGCATGGCAAGAGCAAGTTCATAGCGTACATGGATCACTAACAACAATCATGGCAACAACTGAACTTAATGTTAACAGGCTGACAGCAACATTATTTAGCAACTTTGGAGCAAGTTTACAACAAGCTACAGCAGGCTATAAATGCAACCCGGGGCATGGATGGATAGAGCATGACATGTAGAACAAAACATACTTAGTGAACATCTCCATATTATGCATAGAATGAATTGTAGCAGCAGGTTTACATAGCATCACGAAATAACAGATTTAGCCTAGCAAAACAGCAACAGCAAGTACCCTACTAAACAAGCTTGATTCACTCACCACAAGTCATTGCATGACAAGTTAAGCATAGCATCAACAAGAAGACATGTTTATGAAGCTAACCATGGCAAGAACGAATTCATAGCATGCAAGGATCAACTACAACAACCTTGGCAAAATTGAATAACATGTAAACAATCTGCCAGGAAACAATTTGTAGCAAAAGTAGAGCACGAAAATGACATGCTAGACTACTCCATAATTGCAAACAGGGGCATGGATGGATAGAGCATAACCATATGTTCAAAACATCCTTACTGAATTATCTCAAAATAAGCATGGATCTCTCTGTAGCATCAAGTTTACGTGGCATAAAAATAACAGCAGAACAGGGACTGAAATCAGCAATATCACGAAGCCTAGTTTGCATGCTTGTGCTAGTCACCACATTGATCACAAAAATACATGGTAAGCACCACTGTAAAGAAGACATGGCATAGTTCAAAACACATGTAGACATCAACCTCATAGGATGCACCCATCAAACATGGCAAAAACGACAAATGAGCATGTTCTGTTAATAGACATCAGACAACATCATATAGCACTCTTGCAACGATGATTCAGGCATCAAGATGGGCTCAAATGAACATGATGCAATGGAATTAAATGAAGTACTCGTTGAGGCGAACAATTTGACATATTACACGCACAAAACGGAGTAGTACGCATGGAGTTATGATACGATGAACATGGCATGAAAATATCACAGACTCGGGGACTTCGAGAAAAATGCACCTCAGTGGAAAAGTGGACGAGGGGATCCCGCGGGACGAAGCGGTGCCACGGGCCGTTTGGTTCATCTCTGGGTTGATCTAGTCCACCCGGACCGGATCTGGAGTGGGCCGGGTCCGGCGACGGCGAGGCGACCGGAGGCGGCGACTAGCGCGGCGACGGAGGGCGGAGGCCGGCGAGCGCTGCGGTGGCGGAGCTCCGGCAGGAGCTCGGGGCGAGCGGCGGCCCATCGGGCGGAGGCCGGGGCGGCGCGGCGGATCGGTCGCGGGCGGCACGACCACCGGGTGGCGCGGCCACCGGGGGCGGTGGAGGCGATGCGGCGCCGGCCGGCGGAGGCGCTCTAGAGCGGAGGCGGCCGGGGCGTGCGGGGCTCCACGGAGGCC
>NC_041385.1:656078381-656085508 GCF_002162155.2 Triticum dicoccoides
GGATCTGGGCCCCGGGCGGCGGCGCGCGGTGGGATGGCGGCGGCGACACGTGGCGATGCGGGATTGGGCGTGGGCGCGGCGACGATGCCGTGGCGGGCGCTGATTGGACGAAGTGAGGTGGCCGGTGGACATGTCCGGCACGGTGCGGACATGTCCGGCGGCGCGAGGAGGGAGAGGGCTAGGGTTCATCCGCGAATTCGGGGAAGGAGACTAATTTATAGGTAGAGGGAGCTAACAGAGTCCAAATGGAGAGCGGTTTTCACCCACACGATCGTGATCGAACGACCGAGAGCATGGAGGGGAGTTAGATGGGTTTTGGGCCAGTTTGGAAGGGTGTTGGGCTGCAAAGAGAAAGGGGGGTTTCGGGCTACGCGGTTAACCGTTGGAGTATCAAACGGACTCCAAATGGGACGAAACATGACAGGCGGTCTACCGATGGTATACCAAGGCCACTTGGCAAACCTTGGGCCATTCCGAGAAAGTTTAACACCCGCTCATGAAGAGAGGCAAGAAGGGGACGCCGGATGACATAGGAGCGCCGGATTGCAAAACGGACAACGAGAAAAATGCTCGGATGCATGAGACGAACACGTATGCAATGCAATGCACATGATGACATGATAAAATGTGACACACAAGCAAATGACATGGCAACGACGGAGAATAACTGGCAGAGACCTGGCGCATCGGATCCGGGGCGTTACAACACTCCTCCACTAACAAGAGATCTCGTCCCGAGATCTTAGGACCGAAACAGAAGGGAAAAGGGACGAGGGAAACAAGAACTCAAGAGAAGAAGCAAAGAATTGAGAGCACTCGAGAAGAAGAGAGGAACAAAGCGATGCCTCTGGAAACATTAAAAGAATGAAACGAAAAGGACTTACAAGGAAGGATTGAACGGAGTTGTTTAGAAAATCAACAACGAAAGAATAAGCTTGTTGTGGACTTATAGATAACATCTCAAGATCATAAGGTGATAACCGGCCACAAACGAAAATGATTGGATAGCTGAGAAGAACGAAGAAATGCAAAACTCCACTCCAAAACAAAATGAAGAATTATTTGCTCTTCACGACGGGAGGAGAAAGATACTTGAACTCCATCAACAAAATCTTGATGAACTCTTGAAGAATGAATTAAATCATGAAGAACCACCATGAAGAACTCCGGTAATGAAAGGATGACGAAATAGAATTGAAGGATGAAAGAATAAGATGAGCATTGCGATGATTTAGATGGAGGTTCCGACGAAATGGCTGAGGAAATTGAACTCTGGAAAAGAAAAGATGAAAACACTTGGAACTAGAATTTATTCACCAAGAACAAACTCCGAAGGAAAGGATTACTCACTTGGATGAAATAAGAATAAGATTTATTGTATGCTTATCCTTCATCAAATTTAATTGATGACCCGGATTTGGCATGCAACTTATTCCTCTTGAAAAGGATTGAGAAATGACATATCGCAAACTTGAGAAGGTCTTCATGAACCACTGGTAGGATTGAAAAGAACGAATGAAATTGATATGATAACAAAGGAAAAATAATCTGAATGAACCACCGTAAGAATTCGAAAATGACTGATGAAAGAGACTTAATCACCGGGAAGAATTAGAAGAACAAATATGCTTGAGGGGATTTAGATGCAAAAGGACAACGAGATCATGAGCTAATTGAAAAAACACTTGAACGAAGCACCGGGATAATTGGATAATGATAACTGGAATGATGGCCTCCGGTGAAAAGAAAACAGGAAAAGAACTTCTGACATACTCCGGATGGGTAAGGAAAGGAATATCTGACAAATGGAATAATTCGATAGGATAACAAGAAGCTAGAACCGCGAATCTTTGAGAGAACGGACAAGATTTAAAGGAAAACTCTTCTGCGATCTTCAAATGACGACGAGAAACACCACCAAAATTATTGAGGTACTCCGGGAGAACGAAAAACGAAGGGATTGAGCCAACAATGAAAAGAATTTGAAAACGATCTTAGAGATGGCATCTGCCTGATGAAATTCATACTTACGTCACACTTGAAAAGAATTTGGAATGTCTGGAATAATTAGAAGAGTCAGGTAAGATCCTGGAAAAAGACCTGTGGGTTAGGGCCCACTGAAGAGAAAACACCATTGAAAAGGATTGTTGAAAAGATAGATGATGCACCGGAACAATTGAAATATTCGAATGAGGTGACAACCTCGAATTAATTGGAACACTGACGAATCTCCTGAGATGTCTTGAGCACTCTGGGAGGATAAACTGGCGAGAGACGAACGAGCAAGGAGAACAGTTGATCCTAGAAAAGAATGTGATCAACCCGAAAATAACTTGAATTGAGTGCACCGGAAGTAAGAAAGGGATGAAGAATGACGAACGAGACGAGAATTCACCAGTTGAAATAATTGAGGAAAAAAAGCAAAGACTTCGCACGAGTAGGATGGATACTCGATTACGGACTCCGCTTCCGAGAAGAAGAAGGGTGGGCGGGTGGGAAAGAAAACAACTGAGGATTGAACTCAAAGATGAAGAGGCTCGAATCGACTTGACGAGAAATTCACCGGATGAAAAGAGCTGAGAACCCCAGATCGGAAAACGAACTGCGTGATCCTAAAGAAAATTTGAAGGGGAAGAGAAGTTATTCAAAACACCTACGTCAAGATTCCTCACCAGAGGGACGAAGGGGCTGAGGAGTAAATAGAATTCCTACTCTCCGATATAACTAGACTCCGAAAAATAGTTTATTCTAGACTCAACAACGGCCAAACTACACGATCAATCAAGGGGGCTCCTAGGGTCAGTCGAGGCTCTGATACCAGCTTATCACGCCCAATATGCGATACTATCCTAAAGAGACTCGAAGGTCCCAGCAAGGATAGAACCGCATATTGAAACGCTATTGCAAGGTGGATATCATTACATCAACATTACATAATAGATGGGGATACATACAAGAGGCATACAATGCCACACGAATACAACATCACAATACATAAGAGCATCATCCAACTACGGATAAAACACAAACAGAAACTCAAACGACATCCACCTTGCTAGCCCAGGCTGCCGACCTGGAACCTATCCCCTGATCGAAGAAGAAGCAGAAGAAGAACTCAAGCAAGCAAGCATCACTCTCGCGTCATGATCATCGCATAACCTGCACCTGCAACTGTTGTTGTAGTAATCTGTGAGCCACGAGGACTCAGCAATCCCATTACCACGGGTATCAAGACTAGCAAAGCTTAAAGGGAAAGGAAGGGGTAAAGTGGTGAGGCTGCAGCAGCGACTAGCATATATGGTGGCTAACATATGCAAATAAGAGCAAGAAGAGAGCAAAAGGAATGGTCGTGAAGCTAGCAATGATCAAGAAGTGATCCTGAACTCCTACTTATGTCAAACATAACCCAAAACCGTGTTCACTTCCCGGACTCCGCCGAAAAGAGACCATCACGGCTACACACGCGGTTGATGCGTTTTAATTCGGATCTGGTGTCAAGTTATCTACAACCGGACATTAACAAATTCCCATCTGCCCATAACCGTGGGCACGGCTTTCGAAAGTTTAAACCCTACAGGGGTGTCCTAACTTAGCCCATGACAAGCTCTCGCGATCAACGAAGGATATACCTTCTCCCAGGAAGACCCGATCAGACTCGGAATCCCGGTTTACAAGACATTTCGACAATGGTAAAACAAGACCAACAAAGCCGCCCGATGCGCCGACAATCCCGATAGGAGCTGCACATATCTCGTTCTCAGGGCAACACCAGATAGGTCAGCCTACGAGTAAAACCAGCCCTCGAGTTGCCCCGAGGTGGCCCCGCAGTCTGCCCGGTTCGGACCAACACTTAGACAAGCACTGGCCTGGGGGGCTAAAATAAAGATGACCCTCAAGAGGGCGACTCCCATAGGAAAAAGGGCTAGGTGAGGCAAATGGTAAAACCAAGGTTGGGCCTTGCTGGAGGAGTTTTATTCAAAGCGAACTGTCAAGGGGGTCCCATCAATCACCCAACCGCGTAAGGAACGCAAAATCCAGGAACATAACACCGGTATGACGGAAACTAGCGCGGCAAGATTGGAACAAAACACCAGGCATAAGGCCGAGTCTTCCACCCTTTACCAAGTATTTTAGATGCATTAATTAAATAAGAGATATTGTGATATCCCAACATAATCATGTCCACCATGGAGCAATCTTCAACTTCACCTGCAACTAACAACGCTATAAGAGGGCTGAGCAAAGCGGTAACATAGCCAAGCAATGGTTTGCAAGGAAGGGTGTCAAAGGTTAGAGGTTCATGGCAATTTGGGGAGGCTTGAAGAACAGGTGATAGGTAACGCAGCATAGCGATAGAACGAATCAACTAGCATAGCAATGATAGTAATGAGATCCAAGGTGACAGTCATCTTGCCTGAAATCCCGCAAGGAAGAAGAACGAGTCCATGAAGAAGACGGACGGATGAAGCCGAACCAAGCGTAGACGAACGAATCCTCACGATCGCAACGAAACAGGAACTATCGAGAAGAAGCACACAACAAGGTAAGCACACCACACATGACCAAGGCATGATGCATACGCAAGCATGATGCATGAAAAATCTACATAAAGCTACTCATGGCAAGAGATGATGCAAACAAGAGCAACACATCAAGGCAAGTTTAAATGAGGCCGGGAACAACATATAACAAATCCGGTAAGTCCTCATATGCAAATTTCGAAGTTGGTCCAGATCTGAATAAACCTTATGTTCAAGTTGTTAAACAGCAAGTTAAGATGCACCAAGATGATCTACACGAGATTCTAGTCAAGTTACATATAAAGTTCATTTAGTTCGGAGCTACGGCCTAGAAGATATGACAAAACAAGTTAAACATGGCATTGATGCGAAATGCACCGAAACATCAAGCAAACACCTCAAAACATGGATGCAACATGATAATATGAAACTATATGCAAAATCAAGCAAGTTTCATATATAGGACACTCAAAACGAAGGAATGGTTCAACACACACATGAAACAAGTTATAGCAACAATCTGTCTAAAACAGCAACTAGGCATATTGCAAGCACCAAAACAAACACTCAAAACGGAGCAATGGTTCAACACACACATGAAACAAGTTATAGCAATAATTTGTCCAAAACAGCAAATAGGCATATTGCAAGCACCAAAACAACATGCTACAGTACCACAATATAATAACAAAAGGCAGGGGCATGATGTACAGGTAAAGAATAACAAAACATGAACACTGAGCTATCTCCAGAAATCACTAGAACATGCTCAAACACACATGGCAAGATTGCGAATAATAATAGTTTCAGACTTTGCAGAAATAACATCAGGTTGCAATGTTTAGAGCTATCAAACAACATGTTACAGGAACTTATCATGGCAAACAAAGGCATGGCATGAACCTACTAATTGCATAGAACAAAAGTCCCTTACTGACCATGAGCCAAAAAGGATCAGAAGATATGTTGGCACCCATGTAAACATGGCAAGTTATAATACAGATTCATACATGGCAGGAACAACGATAAGTAGGCATGTTGGTGAGCTTGTACAACCCACCACAGAGCAATACATGGCAAGACAAGGCAACCAACAGCAAGAAGGCATATTTATGAAGCTAAGTATGGCAAGAGCAAGTTTATAGCGTACATGGATCACTAAGAACAATCATGGCAATAACTGAACTTAATGTTAACAGGCTGACAGCAACATTATTTAGCAACTTTGGAGCAAGTTTACAACAAGATACAGTAGGCTATAAATGCAACCCGGGGCATGGATGGATAGAGCATGACATGTAGAACAAAACATACTTAGTGAACATCTCCAGATTATGCATAGAATGAATTGTAGCAGCAGGTTTACATAGCATCACGAAATAACAGATTCAGCCTAGCAAAACAGCAACAGCAAGTACCCTACTAAACAAGCTTGATTCACTCACCACAAGTCATTGCATGACAAGTTAAGCATAGCATCAGCAAGAAGACATGTTTATGAAGCTAACCATGGCAAGAACGAGTTCATAGCATGCAAGGATCAACTACAACAACCTTGGCAAAATTGAATAACATGTAAACAATCTGCCAGGAAACATTTTGTAGCAAAAGTAGAGCACGAAAATGACATGCTAGACTACTCCATAATTGCAAACGGGGGCATGGATAGATAGAGCATAACCATATGTTCAAAACATCCTTACTGAATTATCTCAAAATAAGCATGGATCTCTCTGTAGCATCAAGTTTACGTGGCATAAAAATAACAGCAGAACAAGGACTGAAATCAGCAACATCACGAAGCCTAGTTTGCATGCTTGTGCTAGTCACCACATTGATCACAAAAATACATGGTAAGCACCTATGTAAAGAAGACATGGCATAGTTCAAAACACATGTAGACATCAACCTCATAGGATGAACCCATCAAACATGGCAAAAATGACAAATGAGCATGTTCTGTTAACAGACAGCAGACAACATCATATAGCACTCTTGCAACGATGATTCAGGCATCAAGATGAGCTCAAATGAAATGATGTAATGGAATTAAATGAAGTACTCGTTGAGGCGAACAATTTGACATATTACACGCACAAAACGGAGCAGTGTGCATGGAGTTATGATGCGATGAACATGGCATGAAAATATCACACACTCGGGGACAGAGAAAAATGGACCTCGGTGGAAAAGTGGACGAGAGGATCCCGCGGCACGAAGCGGTGCCGTGGGCCGTTTGGTTCGTCTCCGGGTGGATCTGGTCCACCCGAACCAGATCTGGAGCGGGCCGGGTCCGGCGATGGCGAGGCGGCCGGAGGCGGCGACCGGCGCGGCGGCGGAGGGCGGAGGCCGGCGAGCGCTGCGGTGGCGGAGCTCCGGCAGGAGCTCGCGGCGAGTGGTGGCCCATCGGGCGGAGGCCGGGCGGCGCGGCGGATCGGCCGCGGGCGGCGCGGCCACCGGGTGGCGCGGCCACCGGAGGCGGTTGAGGCGATGCGGCGCCGGCCGGCGGAGGCGCTCTAGAGCGGAGGCGGCCGGGGCGTGCGGGGCTCCACGGAGGCCGACGGATCGGGGCCCCGGCAGGTCCCACGGCGGCGGGCGGCGGATTCT
>NC_041385.1:656086089-656172458 GCF_002162155.2 Triticum dicoccoides
GGCTCTGGGCCCCGGGCGGCGGCGCGCGGTGGGATGGCGACGGCGACACGTGGCGATGTGGGATTGGGCGCGGGCACGGTGACGATGACGTGGCGGGCGCTGATTGGACGAAGTGAGGTGGCCGGTGGACATGTCCGGCACGGTGCGGACATGTCCGGCGGCGCGAGGAGGGAGAGGGCTAGGGTTCATCCGCGAATTCTGGGAAGGGGTACTAATTTATAGGTAGAGGGAGCTAGAAGAGTCCAAATGGAGAGTGGTTTTCGTCCATACGATCGTGATCGAACGACCGAGAGCATGGAGGGGAGCTAGATGGGTTTTGGGCCAGTTTGGAAGGGTGTTGGGCTGCAAAGAGAAAGGGGGGTTTCGGGCTACGCGGTTAACCGTTGGAGTATCAAACGGACTCCAAATGGCACGAAACTTGACAGTCGGTCTACCGGTGGTATACCAAGCCCACTTGGCAAACCTCGGGCCATTCCAAGATGGATTGGGGCCCCGGTAGGTCCCACGGTGGCGGGCGGCGGATTCCGGCGAGCGGGATGCCGGCGAGGAGCAAAAGCGGCGAGGGACGGGCCCGGCGCGGCCCGGTTCGGCCCGGGGCGGGCTGGATCTGGGCCCCGGGTGGCGGCGCGCGGTGGGATGGCGGCGGCGACACGTGGCGATGCGGGATTGGGCGTGGGCGCGGCGATGATGCCGTGGCGGGCGCTGATTGGACAAAGTGAGGTGGCCGGTGGACATGTCCGGCACGGTGCGGACATGTCCGGCGGCGCGAGGAGGGAGAGGGCTAGGGTTCATCCGCGAATTCGGGGAAGGAGACTAATTTATAGGTAGAGGGAGCTAACAGAGTCCAAATGGAGAGCGGTTTTCGCCCACACGATCGTGATCGAACGACCGAGAGCATGGAGGGGAGTTAGATGGGTTTTGGGCCAGTTTGGAAGGGTGTTGGGCTGCAAAGAGAAAGGGGGGTTTCGGGCTACGCGGTTAACCGTTGGAGTATCAAACGGACTCCAAATGGGACGAAACATGACAGGCGGTCTACCGATGGTATACCAAGGCCACTTGGCAAACCTTGGGCCATTCCGAGAAAGTTTAACACCCGCTCATGAAGAGAGGCAAGAAGGGGACGCCGGATGACATAGGAGCGCCGGATTGCAAAACGGACAACGGGGAAAATGCTCGGATGCATGAGACGAACACGTATGCAATGCAATGCACATGATAACATGATAAAATGCAACACGCAAGCAAATGACATGGCAAAGACGGCGAATAACTGGCAGACACCTGGCGCATAGGATCCGGGGCGTTACAGGTTGCTAGAGTGACAGAAGCTTAAACCCTAGTTTATGCGTTGCTTCGTAAGGGGCTGATTTGGATCCATATGTCTAATGATGTGGTTAGGTTTACCTTAATACTTCTTTTGTAGTTGTGGATGCTTGCAATAGGGGTTAATAATAAGTGGGATGCTTGTCCAAGTAAGGGCAGTACCCAAGCACCGGTCCACCCACGTATCAAATTATCGAAGTACCGAACACGAATCATATGAGCGTGATGAAAACTAGCTTGACGATAAGTCCCATGTGTCCTCGGGAGCGCTTTTCTCATTATAAGAAATTTTCCAGGCTTGTCCTTTGCTACAAAAAGGATTGGGCCACCTTGCTGCACTTTATTTACTTTCATTGCTTGTTACACGTTACAAATTATCTTATCACAAAACTATCTGTTACTTACAATTTCAGTGCTTGCAGAGAAAACCTTACTGAAAACCTCTTGTCATTTCCTTCTGCTCCTCGTTGGGTTCGACACTCTTACTTATCGAAAGGACTACGATAGATCCCCTATACTTGTGGGTCATCATACGCCACCACCCCGCCCGTGCACAGCCCGCCGCAATGGTTAAGGACAAGACGGCGGCCCTGGAGCGTGTGAAGAAGGCGACGGCGACGATGAAGGGCAAGAAGACGAGTCGGGGGTCATCGTCGAGGTCCGGATTGCTGCCTGGCTGGATCCAGGGGGACTGGATTCTCTCCATGCTTCGAAAACAGGATCTGAAGGATCTGTCCGCCATAGGCTTGATTGCTGACGGGTCTTGGATATTGCCGGGGAACGAGATCGAGCCCCAGCCATAGGAGGGTGAGTGTGTATTCCTCGCAACTCATGTCGACCTTGGTTTCTCTCTGCCTCCGCATCCCTTCTTCCGAGGTTTCCTGAACTTTTTCAGTGCCCAACTTCACCATTTCTCTCCCAACACTATCACATACCTTGCTGCATATGTTTCTCTGCGCGAAAACTTCTTGGGTTGTAGACCACATTGGGGTCTATTCAAACACATCTTTACTTGCCGTTCCCAATCTGTGAAGAAGGCAAATCCGACTGACAAGAGGACGGACGTGATTCAAATGTGCGGGGGTTTAGGGATTCAGATGAGGGTTAGGAGTACTTTTCCCCCTATGACACTTCCCGAGTCGGTTAGGGGATGACAGTCGACCTGGTTCTACTGCCAAGATATTCCGACTCCCGGTCAGTCGACCGGTCTTACCCCCTTCACCATGGATCGAGTCTAGCAACCTTCTTCATTGATCATGTCTGCAGCGGAGAAAGTAGAGGTGTCCATGCTAGTCGAGCGGGTAGTCCAACTGGTCCGTGAGGGTGTGACTGGCATGGATTTATTGGAAGTGTTTCTCAATCGACGCATCCAGCCAGTCCATGCTCATGATCATCCAATGTAGATGTATTCGGGCACCGATGACACCGCTCGGGTCCACTCAGAGGAGGTTACCGATGGGATGGTGGCCCAGTGGCCGAAGGGCATTACTGGAAACAAAGATAACCCCAGGGGGTCCAGAAGAGTTGTCCCATTCGACACTAAAAATGAGCCGGACAAGGTCTGATTCTTGTTACCTAATGTCTTTTCATTCTGATTTGCAACCATCTTTGAATCCGATTGATGTTTCTTTAACTTCTTTCCTTGCAGATTTATACCAAGATGTACTCGATGCCAAACGGGGAGCAAGTCTAGGAGGGAGCGGAGAGCGCGGACGAGAGTGCCGACTGGCAATCCCCCGACGATGATGATGAGGAAGAGAGTGATGAGTCAGACAATGATGAAGAGGTTGACTCACCACCTCGCACAGAATGCCGATCCAAACAGTCTCACGATCCTGCAGGTGGACGCAACAAGGCAGCTCCTCCAAGCACACAAGTGTAGCAATGCACTCGTACTTCATCTCCGGAGCCATCTGGAAAGGTCGCTAAGCAGCCCAAGGTTGCCCCTTCAAAGCCTTAGAAAACCTTGCCCAAGATCAAGATGGACGTTCCCGTCGCTTCTGCGTAAGTGTTCTGTCCTTCTACACGTTACCTTTGACTCATTCCTCTGCTTGACCGAGTGAGTTCTGAATCTTTCAGTGCTGCAACTTCTGGGACCTCCATGGACATTGACAAGGCTCAAGATGATGAAGAAACTGAAGACGCGACCACTTCCAAAGCGGGTAAGATTCTGCAATCTTGTGCTTGCTTTGTCGGTTGAACTGTCGGTCGACCGAGTTCTTATGGTCGTATTTTGTGCAGCCCCACAAGATGTCATTGAACTTCCAGACGACGACGAAGAAGTGCCCCAGAAGAATACGGGAAGGAAGGGCAGGACTTCGAGCAGGAGAGTGCCTACCAGCCAGGTGCCTCAGTCGACATCAGTGCCGGAAACAGTGACCCAACAATCCGGAGATCCGATTCGGGCCTCTATTTCTTTTGCCAATCCTGTGTCGACTGACCATCCTTCAGCGTCGATTGCTCAAGTCCCTTCTCCGTCCGTACAACTCCATGCCTCAGATCCTCTGGCTGCTTCGGGTGTTCCACCAACTCCTCTCTTTGTTACCCATCATATCCCAGAAGACCCAATGGGTGCTGCTAAGGAAGCTATACACCAAGCAGGTTTTTTGATGGACCAAATGAAGGTGGTGCATGAGGCTAGCAAAGCCGCCTAAAATGTCAGCTCTGCTCTGCAGATCAATGTCAAGGTGAGTTGATTTTCGACTGAACAGAAACTGCTGCTTTATTAACCGTAAGATGTTCGTGGATGAGCATTCTGGAACCTTTTATGTGCATCTATCATGAATCTGCACATTATATCCATTCAGCCACTGGGTGTTTTGACTTTTTCTGAGTAGTTCCTCCACTTGAGTCGACCAGGTTCAAGTCGAGTGTATCTTTGAACAAGTGGGGGCACATAGAGTGCATCCACTGGGTGTAGTCCCCGAGACCGCTGTCGAATGTTTGATTCGGCGGGGGTCTTTATCAAATGTCTCTTTATAGTTCTTTCACTTGGCGGAACATATTGTGTCGAGTGGGATCCATACCAGTAGGGGCACGCTGAGTGCACCCACTGGGTGTAGTCCCCGAGACCGCGGTCGACTGCGGGCAGTCGGCTGGGGTATGAGAATCTCTCTTTTTTTATACTTGTGCTGGGTAGACCATGCCGAGTGGCAAATCGGATCAGTGGGGGCACGCCAAGTGCATCCACTAGGTGTAGTCCCCGAGACTACTGTTGAATGTTTGATTCGGCAGTAGTCTTAGAACACTTTTTGTTGTGATTGACCTTTGTTTCTGTCGACTATCGTGTCTTATTTGTTGACTGCAGAAATCTTGTGAGATCGGGGCCCAATTTGCTGAGTTGGAGAAGAAGCAGATCATTCTCAACCTTGATCTGGAGCTGGGCAAGAAGAATCTTTAGAAGGCCAAGGATGATGCAGCCGCTATGGGAGATAATAACTCGTTGACTGTCCACCTTATAGCTTTTCCCTTTTAGTCTTTTGAACCGGGTGACTCCACTCGAATAGATGTGCCTAGTGAAAACTGTCAACTCGAAGCTTGTCTGAAGAATGTTATTTCTTTAGTCAAAATGAAGCAGGCCCTGGAGCAGAAGGACCTTGACCTTGCCGCAGCGCAGAGGGAGGCGCGAGAGAAAAGAGAACTTGCCGACAAGAAGCTGGCTTCAGTCAGCAAGTTGGAAGAGGAAAATGCCCAGCTAAAGACTGTTGTTAACAAGCCAACAAAGAAGCCACGCAGCTGAAGAAGGACACGGAGGCCCTGTCTGACAAGGTTGGAGATCTCACTTGAAAGAGGGTGAACTGGAGGCTTATATGGGAAGACTCGCTGAGAAGATGCTCCTGAAGCTTGAAGGTACTTTCTCTTGTCCGACTGATTTGCAACCGTCGACTCATCATTTAACTGCCGACTCACCATTTTTCTGGGTGTGCAGAATTCTGTCAAGACTTCGAGGCAGAGACTGGGCGGATCGAGATAGACTTAGACCCCATAAACTCTCCTGTCAAGGATGAAGTTGCGATGAACGTGATGTGATTGGAGTCTCGTCTTGCCAGTGCTATGGATTATCTTGCTCGTCTGAAAGTGGCAGTGTCGCGGATTGACACGGAGCTATGGCCCCGTGTGGAGTTCCAGAATGATCTCGAGTCTCTGATGACTCGACTCAAAGACATCCCTGGACGAGTGCAAGAGTGGAAGAAATCGTCTGCTCGCTGTGGCGCTGATGTGGCTCTATCTCTGGTCCGAGTCCATTGCAAGGAGGTCAAAGAAGACAAGCTGGCGGCTCTCAAGGTTGCCAACACCAAGAAGCTCCAATTCCAGTCCTTCATGGAGACCTTCATCGACGCTGCCACTCGTATTGCAGACGGCATCGACCTTGACAGCTTCGTCGAGCTAGCGAGCCCTCCTCCTGCCGAGTGAACAAACTTAATGCCTCACGTTTATTTGCCTCGGAATGCCGAGTAAATTTTGTAACCGTTAAACTCTTTCAGGCCTAGTGCCTGAGTACTTCTGCTCGTGGTTCTCAACTTTGCTGGGTTTATCTGAACTTGGTTTTTCTTTAAATAGGGTCGCTTTGTCTTCACCACTTTTATATCTTTTAACTCCGAGTGGAGCTTGATTTCTCACTCAGAATAGATGTTGTACTTGTGATGCAGCTCTAACGACGTGCTCGATTGGCACCTTGTCGTCCTTGCAGATCAGGATGGAGCGGACGTTGTACTTGTGATGCAGCTCCAATGGCGTGCTCGATTGGCACCTCGTCATCCTTGCGGATCAGGATGGAGCGGATGTTGTACTTGTGACGCAGCTCAGAGGATCTTTGTGACTTAGGCGAGAACGGGGTTGCAGCTAAGCCTCCAAGCGAGAGGGTTGCTCTCCACTCGGAATGGTTTCTTTAACTTAGGCGAGTACGGGGTCGCAGCTAAGCCCCCGAGTGGGAGGGTTGCTTTCCAGACGGAGTGGTTTTTTAACTTAGGCGAGTACGGGATCGCTGATGACCCACAAGTGTAGGGGATCTATCGTAGTCCTTTCGATAAGTAAGAGTGTCGAACCCAACCAGGAGCAGAAGGAAATGATAAGTGGTTTTCAGTAAGGTTTTCTCTGCAAGCACTGAAATAGTAGGTGATAGATAGTTTTCTGATAAGATAAATAGTAATGAGTAACAAGTAAACAAAGTAAATAAGGTGCAGCAAGGTGGCCCAATCCTTTATGTAGCAAAGGATAAGCCTGGACAAATTCTAATAATAATAGAGGAGCTCCCGAGGACACATTGGGAATTATCGTCAAGCTAGATTTCATTACGCTCATATGATTCGCGTTCGGTACTTTGATAATTTGATATGTGGGTGGACCGACACTTGGGTACTGCCCTAACTTGTACAAGCATCCCACTTATGATTAACCCCTATTGCAAGCGTCCACAATTACAAAAAGGAGTATTAAGGTAAACCTAACCACAACATTAAACATATGGGCCCATATGAACCCCTAACGAAGCAACGCATAAACTAGGGTTTAAGCTTCTGTCACTCTAGCAACCCATCATCTACTTATTACTTCCCTATGCCTTCCTCTAGGCCCAAATAATGGTGAAGTGTCATGTAGTCCACGTTCACATAACACCACTAGAGGAAAGACAACATACATCTCATCAAAATATCGAACGAATACCAAATTCACATGACTACTAATAGCATGACTTCACCCATGTCCTCAGGAACTAAAGTAACTACTCATAAAGAATAATCATGTTCATAATCAGAGATGTAATAATATGCATTAAGGATCTGAACATATGATCTTCCACCAAGTAAACCAATAAGTATCAACTACAAGGAGTAATCAACACTACTAGCAACCCACAGGTACCAATTTGTGGTTTTAGATACAAGATTGGATACAAGAGATGAACTAGGGTTTGAGAGGAGATGGTGCTGGTGAAGATGTTGATGGAGATTGACCTCCTCCCGATCAGAGGATCGTTGGTGATGATGTTGGTGATGATTTCCCCCTCCCGGAGCAAAGTGTCCCCGGCAGAATAGCTCCGCCAGAGCCCTAGATTGATTTTGCCAAGGTTCCGCCTCGTGGCGGAGGAGTTTCGTCCCGTAAGCTTGCCCATGATTTTTTCCAGGGAAAAAGTGATGATATAGCAGAAGATGGACGCAGGAGGCCCACTAGGGGGCCCAGAAGATAGGAGGCGCGCCCTATAGGGGGGGCGCCCCATGTCTCCTGGACAGGGTGTGGGCCCCCTGGCCTATTTCTTTCGCTCATAAATTCTTAATAAATCCAAAAAGTTGTTTCGTGGAGTTTCAGGACTTTTGGAGTTGTGCAGAATAGGTTTTCAATGTTTGCTCCTTTTCCAGCCAGAATTCCAACTGCCGGCATTCCCCCTCTTCATGGTAAACCTTGTAAAATAAGAGAGAATAGACATAAATATTGAGATATAAAGTGTAATGACTGCCCATAATGCAATAAATATTGATATAAAAGCATGATGCAAAATGGACGTATCAACTCCCCCAAGCTTAGACCTCGCTTGTCCTTAAGCGGAAACCGAGATCGAGAAATATGTCCACATGTTTAGAGATAGAGGTGTCGATAAAAATAAAATACGGACATGAGGGCATCATGATCATTCTAATAACAACAACATATATTGATTGTCATATGATTTCTTATGCTCATGTAATAAGAAATTCACAATGTCAAGTATGGTTCATAAACTTCATTGGGAACTAACAAATTATAATCTCAGTCATTGAAGCAATTGCAATTTATCGTAACATCAGAAAGAGTCAATAATAGAGCCTTTCAGCAAGCTCACATACTCAACTATCTCGTAGTCTCCTATAATTGTTAACACTCACTCAATACTTGTGGTTATAGAGTTTCAGCCGGACACTGAGAAAGATAGGGGCTTATTGTGTTGCCTCCCAACGTATTCACCTTTAGGTGATGTCAACAATAATAGCCTATGCCAACTTACATCCAATTGGATATATGTATCATGATCTTTCAAACATGAGGAGCTTGCCAAAGGATAAAATGAAAAAGTGGGAAGGTGAGGATCACCTTTACTCAAGCATAAAGTAAAAACATAAAGTGAAAGATAGGCCCTTCGCAGAGGGAAGCAGAGGTTGTCATGCGCATTTAGGGTTGATGCACGAAATCTTAATGCAAAAGAACGTCACTTTATATTGCCCCTTGTATGTGGACCTTTGTTATGCAATCTGTCGCTTTTATTACTTCCACAACAAGTTCGTACAAAGCTTATTTTCTCTGCACTAATAAGTCATACATATTTAGAGAGCAATTTTTATTGCTTGCACCGATGACAACTTACTTGAAGGATCTTACTCAATCCATAGGTAGGTATGGTGGACTCTCATGGCAAAACTGGGTTTGAGGATAATTGGAAGCACAAGTAGTATCTCTACTTGGTGCGAGGAATTTTGGCTAGCAATAGGGGGAAAGGCAAGCTCAACATGTTTGGAAGGTCAATGACAATATACTTTAACTGAGATGTCGGAAAACATAAACCATTACGTTGTCTTCCTTGTCCAACATCAACTCTTTTAGCATGTCATACTTAATGAGTGCTTCACAATCATAAAAGATGTCCAAGATAATATATCTATATGTGAACCCCTCTTTCCTTATCACTTCCTATTAATTGCAACAATGACCAAGGCTACGTTCATAACCTCTCAACAATTTTTATGCCTCATACTTTCTGTGTGTGAAGTTATCACTATCCATAAGATCAATATGAACTCTTTTGTTCTTTCTACTTTCTCAAGATCATAGCAACATAGCAAAGCCCTTGAATCAACACTTATCTTTATTATAGGTAGCACACGGACTCGCTTAGATAAAGAGATCACTAAGCAAAACTCAAAACTACTTGATATCAAAACTTCAATCTACTAGATCAAGATACTACTAAAAGGATCGAACTAATTGTTGCATTTTTCTTCTCTAGCTTGCGTCTGAGGCTAAAGTTTTCCTCCCTCAGATCTTCATTCTCGAGCTCAAGTTTCATTATCTTTTTGCATAGTGTTGCCTTGCTGTCCTGCAAAAAACGTTGTGGGATAGATTGGACCTTACTGAGGCTTGACTTCTTGAACTCCACATGCATATCACCAGGTTGAGGTAGTGGATCGTCCTCTTCATCGGAGCTTGTTTCCTCCTTCCTCTTTGGATCATAGTCCTCTTCACCAGCCATAATGTTCCACATCCCCATATACTTTTGGATTTGCAATATAATCAGCCATGTAGCTCTCTCATTCCGAATCTTGGGACGACATCTTGTTCCAAATCTGCAACGAGAACAGCTCGAAACGAAAACAGAGGATAATTGCGTGATATAGTGGTCAAAACCTTCGGGAGTATATATAATGAATTTTTACCGACCAAAATATGTAACATACAAGAAAACGGAGTCCGGGAGGCACACGAGGTGCCCACGAGACAGGGGGCGCGCCCTACAGGGGGGGGCGCGCCCTTCTCTCTCGTGGGAGCCTCGTGCTCCTTTCGGACCACTTCTTTCTTCCTAAAATTCTTAAATAATCCAAAACTGATAAAAATTGCCATTAGAGTTGTTTTGGAGTCGGTATGCTTACCGTACCACGTACCTATGCCTTTTCGGAGTCTGGAACGTTCTGGAAAGTGTCTATTATGTATTCCTCTGGGGTTATGGTTTCAATAATATTAGTTTCAACATTGATAGGATTACCTGAAATATAATGCTTAATTCTTTGACCATTAACCACCCTCGGATTTGTGCCTTTGAAGTTGTTAATTTTTATAGCACCGGAACGATAGACCTCCTCGATAACGTATGGACCTTCCCATTTTGAGAGAAGTTTTCCTACAAAAAATCTTAAACGAGAGTTGAATAATAACACATAATCTCCTACGTTAAACTCACGCTTTTGTATCCTCTTATCATGCCAGTGTTTGACTTTTTCTTTGAAGAACTTGGCATTCTCATATGCTTGGGTTCTCCATTCATCAAGTGAGCTAATATCAAACAACCTCTTCTCACCGGCAAGTTTGAAGTCATAATTGAGCTCTTTAATAGCCCAATATGCTTTATGTTCAAGTTCAAGAGGTAAATGACACGCTTTTCCATAAACCATCTTATATGGAGACATACCCATAGGATTTTTGTATGCAGTTCTATAGGCCCATAATGCATCATCAAGTTTCTTGGACCAATTCTTTCTAGATCTATCCATAGTTTTTTGCAAAATTAATTTGAGCTCTCTATTGCTCAACTCTACTTGACCACTAGACTGCGGGTGATAAGGAGATGTGATTCTATGATTGACATCATACTTAGCAAGCATCTTACGAAAAGCACCATGAATAAAGTGTGAACCACCATCAGTCATAAGATATCTAGGGACTCCAAACCTCGGAAAAATTAACTTCTTTAAGCATTTTAATAGAAGTGTTATGATCAGCACTACTAGTTGGAATAGCTTCTACCCACTTAGGAACGTAATCAACAGCAACTAAAATATGTGTATAACCATTGGAGGCAGGAAAAGGTCCCATATAATCAAAGCCCCAAACATCAAATGGTTCAATAACAAGAGAGTAATTCATAGGAATTTCTTGACGTCCACTAGTGTTACCTATTCTTTGACATTCATCACAAGATAAGACAAACTTATGAGCATCTTTGAAGAGAGTAGTCCAATAAAAACCAGAATTTAGTACCTTGTGTGCAGTTCTATCTCCTGCGTGGTGTCCTCCATAATATTCAGAGTGACACTTGCGTAGGATTTGTTCCTGTTCATTCTTAGGCACACAACGTCTAATAATACCATCTACTCCTTCTTTATAAAGGTGTGGATCATCCCATAAGTAATGTCTTAAATCATAAAAGAACTTTTTCTTTTGCTGGTATGTGAAACTAGACGGTATATATTTAGCAACAATGTAATTAGCATAATCAGCATACCAAGGAGCAGTACGAGAATCATTGACAACCGCTAATTGTTCATCAGGAAAACTATCATTAATAGGTAGTGGGTCATCAAGAACATTCTCTAACCTAGACAAGTTATCTGCAACTGGGTTCTCAGCTCCCTTTCTATCAATAATGTGCAAGTCAAATGCTTGGAGCAAGAGAACCCATCTAATTAGTCTACGCTTAGCATCTTTCTTTTCCATGAGATATTTAATAGCAGCATGACCAGTGTGAATAGTAACTTTGGAATCAACAATATAAGGTCTAAACTTATCACATGCAAACACAACTACTAAGAACTCTTTTTCAGTAGTAGCATAATTTCTTTGGGCAGTATCAAGAGTCTTACTAGCATACTGGATAACATTTAATTTATTATCGACTCTTTGCCCTAAAACAGCACCTACAGCATAATCACTAGCATCGCACATAATTTCAAAAGGTAAGTTCCAATCAGGTGGCTGAACAATAGGTGCAGTGATCAAAGCTTTCTTAAGTGTTTCAAATGCTTCTACACAATCATCATCAAAGACAAAAGGGATATCTTTTTGCAATAAATTAGTCAGAGGCCTAGAGATTTTAGAAAAGTCCTTAATGAACCTCCTATAAAAACCGGCATGACCAAGAAAACTTCTTATACCTTTTATGTCCTTGGGACATGGCATCTTTTCAATAGCATCAACTTTGGCCTTATCAACTTCGATACCTCTCTCGGAGATCTTGTGCCCCAAGACAATGCCTTCATTTACCATAAAGTGACACTTTTTCCAATTCAGGACGAGACTAGTGTCTACGCATCTCTGCGAAACTCGATCAAGGTTGCTCAAACAATCATCAAAAGAGGATCCATAGATGGAGAAGTCATCCATGAATACCTCACAAATCTTTTCACAAAAATCAGAAAATATAGCCATCATGCATCTTTGAAAGGTAGCAGGTGCATTGCATAAACCAAAAGGCATATGTCTATAAGCAAAAGTACCAAAAGGGCAAGTAAAAGTAGTTTTAGATTGATCCCCCGCTAACACAAGTATTTGAGAGAAGCCAGAATAACCATCTAGAAAGCAAAAATGTGTGCATTTGGATAACCTTTCTAGCATTTGATCAATAAAAGGTAAAGGGTAATGATCTTTCTTAGTAGCTTTATTTAACTTACGGAAATCAATTACCATCCTATAGCCTGTAATAATTCTTTGCGGGATCAATTCATCTTTGTCATTAGGAACAACGGTAATACCTCCCTTTTTAGGGACACAATGGACAGGGCTTACCCATTCACTATCAGCAACGGGATAAATAATACCTGCCTCAAGGAGTTTTAGAATCTCCTTTCTTACCACTTCCTTCATTTTGGGGTTTAATCGTCTTTGAGGATCTCTAACTGGTTTGGCATCTTTCTCCACTGAAATTTTGTGTTGACATAATGTGGGACTAATGCCCTTAAGATCATCTAGGGTATATCCAATAGCTCCTCGGTGCTTCTTTAGAGTTTTCAATAATCTTTCTTCTTCTTTCTCTGAAAGGTTAGCACTAATAATAACAGGATATATTTATTTTTCGTCAAGATAAGCATACTTAAGATTATCAGGTAATGGTTTGAGTTCAAACACAGGATCACCCTTGGGTGGAGGGGGATCCCCAAGAATTTCAATGGGAAGTTTATGTCTTAGCATAGGTTCTTGTTTAAGGAACACTTCGTCTATTTCTTCCCTTTCCTTCATCAACATATCATTTTCATGGTCTAACAAATATTGTTCTAACGGATCAGTTGGGGGACCAGCAATGGAAGCAAGACCAATAATTTAATCCTTACTAGGTGGTTCCCTTTCACGAGGTTGTCTACTAAACTTAGCGAAATTAAACTCATTAGACATACCATCTATGCCAACTGTGACAATATTCCTTTCACAATTAATCTTAGCACTAGCAGTATTCAAAAAGGGTCTATCAAAAGTAATGGGACAAAAATTATCTTGTGGGGAAGCAAGAACAAGGAAATCAACAGGGTATTTAATCTTTCCACACAAAACTTCAACATCTCTAACAATCCCAATAGGTTTAATGGTGTCCCTATTAGCAAGCTTAATAGTAATATCAATGTCTTCTAATTCAACAGGTGCAATATCGTGCATAATTTCTTTATAAAGATCATAAGGTATCGCATTAGCACTAGCACCCATATCACATAAGCCATGATAACAATGATCTCCTATTTTAACAGAAATAACAGGCGTGCCTACAACAGGTCTACGTGTCTTAGTATCGGGTCTAGCAATATTAGCAGTTTCACCCACGAAAGAAATAACATGCCCATCTAAGTCTTCATTCAAGAGATCTTTAATCATAGCAATACTAGGTTCAACATTAATTTGCTCAGGAGGTGTATAAGTCCTAGTATTACTCTTACAAACAACAGTCGAAGCTCTAGCATGATCTTTTATCCTAACAGGAAAAGGAGGTTTTTCGACATAAGCAGTAGGAATAATAGGATCACTATAAGTAATAGTCTTTTCTTCGACTGTAATAGGTGCAACTACTTTCACTTCAACAGGAGGATTATATTTAAACCACTTCTCTTTAGGGAGATCAATGTGAGTAGCAAAAGTTTCACAAAAAGTAGCTACTATCTCAGAGTAAAGTCCATACTTAGAGATAAATCCACGGAAAGCATCAGTATCCATAAAAGATTTAACACAATCGAACTTAGGTGTCATACCTAACTCCTTACCATCGTTGGAACCCCAATCTTTAGAGTTGCATTTAATTCTTTCCAATAAGTCCCATTTGAAATCAATAGTCTTCATCATATAGGAACCAGCACAGGAAGTATCGAGCAAGTTGCGATTATCAAGAGAAAGCCGAGCATAAAAATTCTGAATAATCATTTCCCGGGAGAGCTCATGATTGGGGCATGAATACAACATTGACTTAAGCCTCCCCCAAGCTTGAGCGATGCTTTCTCCTTCGCGAGGCCAAAAATTATATATGTAATTACGATCACGATGAACAAGATGCATAGGATAGAACTTCTGGTGAAATTCCAACTTCAGTCGCTTATAATTCCAAAATCTCGTATCATCACATAGCCTATACCATGTCATTTCATCTCCCTTGAAAGATAAAGGGAAGACCTTCCTTTTAACAACATCATCGGGGATACCTGCAAGCTTAAATAATCCACAAACTTCATCCACAAAGATAAGGTGTAAGTCGAGATGCAAAGTTCCGTCTCCTGCAAAAGGATTAGCTAGCAGTTTTTCTATCATACCCGAAGGAATCTCAAAGTAAATATTTTCATAAGGTTCAGTAGGTTGAGGAGCATCTCTTTGCTCTTCTGATTGGGGTGAAGACACCCCAAACAAGCCCTTCAAAGGATTAGTTTCCATAGTGACAAGTAACAAAAATTTCAGCACACTAAATAATTGTTTCCTTACCAAGTTCCACTCACCAAGAGCGCTACGCTCCCCGGCAACGGCGCCAGAAAAGAGTCTTGATGACCCACAAGTGTAGGGGATCTATCTTAGTCCTTTTGATAAGTAAGAGTGTCGAACCCAACGAGGAGCAGAAGGAAATGAGAAGCGGTTTTCAGTAAGGTTTTTTGTGCAAGCACTGAAATAGTAGGTGATAGATAGTTTTGTGATAAGATAAATAGTAACGAGTAACAAGTAAACAAAGTAAATAAGGTGCAGCAAGGTGGCCCAATCCTTTATGTAGCAAAGGATAAGCCTGGACAAATTCTAATAATAATAGAGGAGCTCCCGAGGACACATTGGGAATTATCGTCAAGCTAGTTTTCATCACGCTCATATGATTCGCGTTCGGTACTTTGATAATTTGATATGTGTGTGGACCAACACTTGGGTACTTCCCTAACTTGGACAAGCATCCCACTTATGATTAACTCCTATTGCAAGCGTCCGCAACTACAAAAAGTAGTATTAAGGTAAACCTAACCACAACATTAAACATATGGGCCCATATGAACCCCTAACAAAGCAATGCATACACTAGGGTTTAAGATTCTGTCACTCTAGCAACCCATCATCTACTTATTACTTCCCTATGCCTTCCTCTAGGCCCAAATAATGGTGAAGTTTCATGTAGTCGACGTTCACATAACACCACTAGAGGAAAGACAACATACATCTCATCAAAATATCGAACGAATACCAAATTCAGATGACTACTAATAGCAAGACTTCACACATGTCCTCGGGAACTAAAGTAACTACTCACAAAGCATAATCATGTTCATAATCAGAGGTGTAATAATATGCATTAAGGATGTAAACATATGATCTTCCACCAAGTAAACCAATAAGTATCAACTACAAGGAGTAATCAACACTACTAGCAACCCACAGGTACCAATTTATGGTTTTAGATACAAGATTGGATACAAGAGATGAACTAGGGTTTGAGAGGAGATGGTGCTGGTAAAGATGTTGATGGAGATTGACCCCCTCCCGATGAGAGGATCGTTGGTGATGACATTGGTGATGATTTCCCCCTCCCGGAGGGAAGTGTCCCCGGCAGAACAGCTCTGCCAGAGCCCTAGATTGATTCCGCCAAGGTTTCGCCTCGTGGCGGCGGAGTTTCGTCCCGTAAGCTTGCCCACGATTTTTTTCAGGGAAAAAGTGATGATATAGCAGAAGATGGAGGCAGGAGGCCCACCAGGGGGCCCAGGAGATAGGGGTGCGCCCTATAGGGGGGGCGCACCCCCTGTCTCCTGGACAGGGTGTGGGCCCCCTGGCCTATTTATTTCGCTCATGAATTCTTAATAAATCTAAAAAGTTGTTTCGTGGAGTTTCAGGACTTTTGGAGTTGTGTAGAATAGGTTTCCAACGTTTGCTCCTTTTCCAGCCAGAATTCCAGCTGTCGACATTCCCCCTCTTCATGGTAAACCTTGTAAAATAAGAGAGAATAGCCATTAATATTGAGATATAAAGTGTAATGACAGCCCATAATGCAATAAATATTGATATAAAAGCATGATGCAAAATGGACGTCTCAGTCGCAACTAAGCCCCCGAGTGGGAGGATTGCTCTCCACTCGGTGTGGTTTTTTAACTTAGGCGAGTACGGGGTCGCAACTAAGCCCCCGAGTGGGAGGATTGCTCTCCACTCGGAGTGGTTTTTTAACTTAAGCGAGTACGGGGTCGCAACTAAGCCCCCGAGTGGGAGGATTGCTCTCCACTCAGGATGGTTTTTTAACTTAGGCGAGTACGGGGTCGCAGCTAAGCCCCCGAGTGGGAGGATTGCTCTCCACTCGGAATGGTTTTTTTAACTTAGGCGAGTACGGGGTCGCACCTAAGCCCCTGAGTGGGAGGATTGCTCTCCACTCGGAATGGTTTTTTAACTTAGGCGAGCACGGGATGATACGTCTCCATCGTATCTATAATTTTTTATTGTTCCATGCCAATATTCATCAACTTTCATATACTTTTGGCAACTTTTTATACTATATTTGGGACTAACATATTGATCCAGTGCCCAGTGCTAGTTCCTGTTTGTTGCATGTTTTATGTTTCACAGAAAACCAATATCAAACGGAGTCCAAACGGCGAATTATTTTGGATTATTTGGGATTTTCCGGAGGAAGAATCAACGCGAAACGTTGTTCGAGGTGGCCACGAGACAGGGGTGCGCGCCCACACCCCCTGGGCGTGCCTGGCACTCTCGTGTGCCACCCGTAAGGCGGTTTATGCCCTTCTTTTGCCGCAAGAAAGCTAATTTTATGAGAAAAATCTGGGCGAAAGATTCACCCCAATCGGAGTTACAGATCTCCGGATATTAAAGAAACGGTGAAGGGGTAGAATCTGGGAACGCAGAAACAGAGAGATAGATCCAATCTCGGAGGGGCTCTCGCCCCTCCCACGACATGGGAGCCAAGGACTAGAGGGGAAACCCTTCTCCCATCTAGGTAAAAGGTCAAGGAAGAAGAAGAAGAAGGGGGGCTCTCTCCCCCTTGCTTCCAGTGGCGTCGGAGCGCTGCCGGGGGCCATCATCATCACCGCGATCTTCACCAACACCTCCACCATCTTCGCCAACATCTCCATCACGTTCCCCCTTCTATCTACAGCATTCCACTCTCCCGCATCCTGTTGTACCCTCTACTTGAACATGGTGCTTTATGCTTCATATTATTTTCCAATGATGTGTTGCCATCCTATGATGTCTGAGTAGATTTTCGTTGTCCTATCGGTGATTGATGAATTGCTATGATTGATTTGAGTTGCATGTTTTATTATTGGTGTTGTCCTATGGTGCCCTCCGTGTCGCGCAAGCGTGAGGGATTCCCGCTGTAGGTTTTGCAATATGCTTATGATTTGCTTATGGTGGGTGGCGTGAGTGACAGAAGCACAGACCCGAGTAAGTTGGTTGTTTGCATATGTGATAAAGGGGACTTGATACTCTAATGCTATGGTTGGGTTTTACCTTAATGAATCTTTAGTAGTTGCGGATGCTTGCTAGAGTTCCAATCATAAGTGCATATGATCCGAGTCGATAAAGTATGTTAGCTTATGCCTCTCCCTCAAATAGAATTGCAATAGTGATTACCGGTCTAGTAACATAGTCAATTGCTTAGGGACAATTCCACAACTCCTACCACCACTTTTCCACACTCGCTATATTTACTTTATTGCTTCTTTATCTAAACAGCCCCTATTTTATATTTACGTGTTCTTTATTATCTTGCAAACCTATCCTATCACACCTACAAAGTACTTTTAGTTTCATACTTGTTCCAGGTAAAGCGAACGTCAATCGTGCGTAGAGTTGTATCGGTGGTCGATAGAACTTGAGGGAATATTTATTCTACCTTTAGCTCCTCGTTGGGTTCGACACTCTTACTTATCGTAAACGGTTGCGATCCCCTACACTTGTGGGTTATCAAGACCTTTTTCTGGCGCCGTTGCCGGGGAGTCATAGCATGGGGTGAATATTCTCGTGTGTGCTTGTTTGCTTTATCACTAAGTAATTTTTATTTGTTGTTCTAAGTTGTTCTCTATCGTTATCTATGTATATGGAACACGAAATACCAAAAAAATTAGGTGTAGATGCCACTCATGGAGATGGGGAACCTCCTAAAACCCTCGATGCTCGTTATGTGAAAGAAATTATGTACTACTTTAATAATCCTGAGAAAACCCCATTCCATTATGTTATGGGAGACACGTTGGATCAACGCGAATACTTTAGGGATTATCGCTTGACACAAAAAGGGAAACTATTATGGGATCAAATTTCTATGTTGCGTTGGTATGCTCGTCAACTATGCGTGATACATGATTATACTTGTTGCTCTAGGATGAAGGCTCCACACCTTCCCTTTACATGCAAATTTAATGATAATGAAATCTTAGCTTCTTATGCTAATGGTATCTATGATTATTATGATGTGGAACAAATATAAGAATTTGTTGCTTTTATGGGTGCTTATGAGTTTGAATCTATGTTTAAAGCGTTTGATGATTTTGATGATTCAGTTTATAGACCATAAAATCTTTCTATACTTAGATATTGCTATGAAAATTATGAATACAATTACTATATTAATGCATTTATTGAGAAAGTCTCCGCTGTCCAAGAAGAGACTAATATTTTTCAGGAAGCTATGGAAGAAGAAATTGATGAAACTGTGAGCTCATTGGATGAAAAAGATGATGAGGAGAGCGAAGAACAAAAGGAGGAAGAGCGGATTGATCACCCGTGCCCACCTTCTAATGAGAGTAACTCTTCAACTCATACATTGTTTAATTCCCCTTCGTGCTTACCGAAGGATGATTGCTATGATGATTGCTATGATCCCTTGAATTTGTTTGAAATATCCCTTTTTGATGATGCTTGCTATGCTTGTGGCCAAGATGCCAATATGCATTATGCTTATGGAGACGAACTTGCTATAGTTCCTTATGTTAAACATGAAATTGTTGCTATTGCACCCACGCATGATAGTCCTATTATCTTTTTGAATTCTCCCAACTACACTATATCGGAGAAGTTTGTGCTTATTAAGGATTATATTGATGGGTTGACTTTTACCATTGCACATGATGATTTTGATGAATATAATATGCATGTGCTTGCTTCTTCTACTTGCAATTATTAGGAGAGAGGAACTATATCTCCGCCTCTTTATGTTTCCAATATGATAGAATTGCAAGAAATTGTTTATACTATGCATTGGCCTTTACTTGGTGTGCATGAATTGTTCTTTTATGACATGCCGATGCATAGGAAGAGAGTTAGACTTCGTCATTGCTTGATATATGTCACTTTGTGCTCACTATTAAATTACAAATCATTGTTAATTAAAATTGGCTTTGATATACCTTGGGATCCGGGTGGATCCATTACTTGAGCACTATATGCATACCTTAATGGCTTTAAAGAAAGCGCTGCCAGGGAGACAACGCGAAAGTTTTAGAGAGTCATTTATTTCTGTTGAGTGCTTTTATATAGTTTAAAAACAAAAAAATAAAGAGGGGAACCCAAAACTTTTCGAAAAGGAAAGTGAAAGTGAGAGAGACAAGCATTGTTGAAGTGGGAGAGCTCCTTGAACTTTGTTCATGCTCACGGAAACTTTGTGAATCTTAATTACAGAAACTTTTCATTAAAAATAATTATATCCTTGTACAATTCCATTGTATTATAAAAATAATGTGCGAAGGTTTGCCTTTAGGATGTTTACAATGCTTGTTGGTTTGTACGGTGCAGGACAGAAACTTTGGCTGTAGTGCTATATTTTAAATTTTTACTTGGAACGTCAAATGGTTCTGATTATTTTTCACTGTCTTTTTGTACAAATTTTTTATTTTTCCTAATTTTGGTAGAATTTTTGGGGTACCAGAAGTATGGTGAATGTTCAGATTGCTACAGACTGTTCTGTTTTTGACAGATTCTGTTTTTGATGCATAGTTTGCTTGTTTTGATGAATCTATCAATTTATATCAGTGGATTAAGCCATGGAAAAGTTATATTACAGTCGACATAATGCAAAAACAAAATATGAATTGGTTTGCTACAGTACTTAGAGTAGTGATTTGCTTTATTATACTAATGGATCTTACCGAGTTTTGTGTTGAAGTTTTGTGTGGATGAAGTGTCTAATCGAGGAGGTTTTGATATGAGGAAAAGGAAGAGAGGCAAGAGATGAGGCTTGGGGATGCCCAAGGCACCCCAAGTAAATATTCAAGGAGACTCAAGTGTCTAAGCTTGGGGATGCCCCGGAAGGCATCCCCTCTTTCTTCAACAAGTATCGGTATGTTTTCGGATTCGTTTTGTTCATGCATTATGTGCAAGTCTTGGAGCGTCTTTTGCATTTAGTTTTCAATTTTCATTTATGCACCATGCTAGTATGAGATAGTCCTTGGTTTATTTATAGAATGCTCATTGCACTTCACTTAAATCTTTTGAGTATGGCTTTATAGAATGCTTCATGTGCTTCACGCATATCGTTTGAAGTTTGGATTGCCTGTTTCTCTTCACATAGAAAACCGCCATTTGTAGAATGCTCTTTTGATTCATTTATATTTGTTAGAGCATGGGCATATCTTTTGTAGAAAGAATTAAACTCTCTTGCTTCATTTATATCTATTTAGAGAGATGACAGGAATTGGTCATTCACATGGTTAGTCATAAAATCCTACATAAACTTGTAGATCGCTGAATATGGTATGTTTGATTCCTTGCAATAGTTTTGCGATATAAAGATGGTGATATTAAAGTCATGCTGGTGGGTGGCTGTGGATTGTAGAGACACTTGTGTTGAGGTTTGCAAGTCCCATAGCATGCACGTATGGTAACCGTTGTGTGACAAATTTGAAGCATGAGGTGTTTCTTTGATTGTCTTCCTTATGATTTGCGGTCGGGGACGAGCGATGGTCTTTTCCTACCAATCTATCCCCCTAGGGGCATGCGTAGTAGTACTTTGCTTCGAGGGCTAATAAACTTTTGCAATAGTATATGATTTCTTTATGATTAACGTGAGTCCATGGATTATACACACTTTTACCTTTCCATCATTGCTAGCCTCTTCGGTACCGTGCATTTCCCTTTCTCACCTCGAGAGTTGGTGCAAACTTCGCCGGTGCATCCAAACCCCGTGATATGATACGCTCTATCACACATAAGCCTCATTATATCTTCCTCAAAATAGCCACCATACCTACCTATCATGGCATTTCCATAGCCATACCGAGATATATTGCCATGCAACTTCCATCATCATCATATACATGACTTGAGCATTTATTGTCATATTGCTTTGCTTGATCGTAAGAGAGCTAGCATGATGTTTTCATGGCTTGTCCATTTTTTGATGTCATTGCTACGCTAGATCATTGCACATCCCGGTACACCGCCGGAGGCATTCATATAGAGTCATATCTTTGTTTTAGTATCGAGTTCTAATATCGAGTTGTAAGTAAATAAAAGTATGATGATCATCATTATAGAGCATTGCCCCATAAAAAAAAGAAAAAGAAAAAAAGAAAAAAAAGGAAAGGCCAAAGAAGCCTAAATAAAAAAGGGGGCCAAAGAAGCCCACCAAAAAAGAAAAAAAGAAAAAAGAAAAAAAGGAAAAAAGGGGCAATGTTACTATCATTTTTCCACACTTGTGCTTCAAAGTAGCACCATGTTCTTCATATAGAGAGTCTCTTATGTTGTCACTTTCATATACTAGTGGGAATTTTTCATTATAGAACTTGGCTTGTATATTCCAATGATGGGCTTCCTCAAATGCCCTAGGTCTTCATGAGCAAGCAAGTTGGATGCACACCCACTTAGTTTTCAGTTTGAGCTTTCATACACTTATAGCTCTAGTGCATCCGTTGTATGGCAATCCCTACTCCTCGCATTGACATCAATTGACGGGCATCTCCATAGCCCGTTGATTAGCCGCGTCGATGTGAGACTTTCTCGTTTTTTGTCTTCTCCATATAAACCTCCACCATTATATTCTATTCCACCTATAATGCTATATCCATGGCTTGCGCTCATGTATTGCGTGAGGGTTGAAAAAGCTGAAGCGCGTTAAAAAATATGAACCAATTGCTCGGCTCGTCATCGGGGTTGTGCATGATGGGAGCATTTTGTGTGACGAAAATGAAGCATGGCCAAACTATATGATTTTGTAGGGATAAGCTTGCTTTGGCCTTGTTGTTTTGAAAAGACATGATTGCTTTATTGGTACACTCGAAGTATTATTGTTTTTTATGTCAAATGATAGACTGTTGCTTTGAATCACTCGTGTCTTAATACTCATGCCATGATTAGACATTTGATCAATATGCTAGGTAGCATTCCACATCAAAAATTATCTTTTTTATCATTCACCTACTCGAGGACGGGCAGGAATTAAGCTTGGGGATGCTGATACGTCTCCATCGTATCTATAATTTTTGATTGTTCCATGCCAATATTCTTCAACTTTCATATACTTTTGGCAACTTTTTATACTATTTTTGGGACTAACATATTGATCCAGTGCCCAGTGCCAGTTCATGTTTGTTGCATGTTTTATGTTTCGCAGAAAACCAATATCAAACGGAGTCCAAACGGGATAAAAATGGACGGAGAATTATTTTGGAATAATTGGGATTTTTCTGAGGAAGAATCAATGCGAAACAGTGTCCGAGGTGTCCACGAGACAGGGGGGCGCACCCACACCCCCTGGGCGAGCCTGGCACTCTTGTGGGCCACCCGTAAGGCGGTTGATGCCCTTCTTTTTCTGCAAGAAAGCTAATTTTATGAGAAAAATCTAGGCGAAAGATTCACCCCAATAGGAGTTACGGATCTCCGGATATTAAAGAAATGGTGAAGGGGTAGAATCTGGGAACGCAGAAACAGAGAGATAGATCCAATCTCGGAGGGGCTCTCGCCCCTCCCACGCCATGGGAGCCAAGGACCAGAGGGGAAACCCTTCTCCCATCTAGGGAGGAGGTCAATGAAGAAGAAGAAGAAGGGGGCCTCTCTCCCCCTTGCTTCCGGTGGCGCCAGAGCACTGCCGGGGGCCATCATCATCACCGCGATCTTCACCAACACCTCCGCCATCTTCACCAACATCTCCATCACCTTCCCCCTTCTATCTACAGCGGTCCACTCTCCCGCATCCTGCTGTACCCTCTACTTGAACATGGTGCTTTATGCTTCATATTATTTTCCAATGATGTGTTGCCATCCTATGATGTCTGAGTAGATTTTCGTTGTCCTATCGGTGATTAATGAATGGCTATGATTGATTTGAGTTGCATGTTTTATTATTGGTGATGTCCTATGGTGCCCTCTGTGTCGCGCAAGCGTGAAGGATTCCCGCTGTAGGGTTTGCAATATGCTTATGATTTGTTTATGGTGGGTGGCGTGAGTGATAGAAGCACATACCCAAGTAAGTAGGTTGTTCGCATATGGGATAAAGGGGACTTGATACTTTAATGCTATGGTTGGGTTTTACCTTAATGAATCTTTAGTAGTTGCGGATGCTTGCTAGAGTTCCAATCATAAGTGCATATAATCCAAGTAGAGAGAGTATTTTAGCTTATGCCTCTCCCTCAAATAGAATTGCAATAGTGATTACCAGTCTAGTAACATAATCAATTGCTTAGGGACAATTCCACAACTCCTACCACCACTTTTCCACACTCGCTATATTTACTTTATTGCTTCTTTATCTAAACAGCCCCTAGTTTATATTTACGTGTTCTTTATTATCTTGCAAACCTATCCTATCACACCTACAAAGTACTTTTAGTTTCATACTTGTTCCAGGTAAAGCGAACGTCAAGCGTGCGTAGAGTTGTATCGGTGGTTGATAGAACTTGAGGGAATATTTATTCTACCTTTAGCTCCTCGTTGGGTTCGACACTCTTACTTATCGAAAACTGTTGCAATCCCCTACACTTGTGGGTTATCACGGGGTCGCAGCTAAGCCCCGGAGTGGGAGGATTGCTCTCCACTCAGAATGGTTTTATAACTTAGGTGAGTACGGGGTCGCAGCTAAGCCCCCGAGTGGGAGGATTTCTCTCCACTCAGAATGGTTTTTTAACTTAGGCGAGCACGGGGTCGCAGCTAAGCCCCCGAGTGGGAGGATTGCTCTCCACTCAGAGTGGTTTTGAAACTTAGGCGAATCAGGTTCGCGGCTAAGCCTCCGAGTGAGAGAGTTGCTCTTCACTCGAAGTGGTTTTGAAACTTAGGCGAATCAGGTTCGCGGCTAAGCCACCCACTGGGGGGATTTGAACACATGTGTTTATGGAAAAACAATCATTAAGATACTGCAAAACTCTTGTCTTTGGTAAGAAAACTGAAGGATTCTTATTACAACTCGTCGATTCGAGTGGTTTAGGTATAGAAACGGCAGAGCAGCTCCACATTCCACGAGCGTGGCTCATCTTCTTTCTTGGCTACATTGTAGAGGTGATACGCCCCATTGTGGAGCACCTTGGTGATGATGAAGGGACCTTCCCAGGCCGGAGCGAGCTTGTGAGGTTGTTTCTGATGCACTCGGAGCACAAGGTCTCCTTCCTGGAATGCTCGGCCTCTGACATTACAGGCATGGAATCGACGCAGGTCTTGTTGGTAGATGGTCGACCGGATCAGAGCCATCTCACGTTCCGCCTCCAGGAGATCAACTGCATCTTGGCGTGCTTGTTCTGCTTAAGCTTCTGAGAAGAGTTCCACTCGGGGAGCATTGTGCAGCAAGTCACTCGGAAGCACAACTTCAACACCATACACCATGAAGAAAGGGGTTCGATCAGTCGACCGATTCAGAGTTGTTCTCAACACCCATAAGACAGATGGCAACTCAGTCACCCAGGCTCCATCAGCGTGTTTGAGGTCACGCATTAATCGGGGTTTCAGCCCTTGACGGATCAAACCATTTGCCCTTTCTGCTTGCCCATTCGACTGCGGGTGCGCAACAGATGTGTAGTCGACTTGAGTGCCTTGGGAAGCACAAAATGCCCTGAACTCATCAGAATCAAAGTTGGAGCCGTTATTTGTGATAATGCTGTGAGGGACTCCATATCTGAATATCAACTCCTTGACGAAACTGATGGCAGTGCTTGAATCAAGGTTTTTGATAGGCTTGGCTTCGATCCATTTGGTGAATTTGTCGACTGCCACGAGAAAATGAGTGAAACCACTTCTGCCGTTCTTGAAGGGTCCAACCATATCCAACCCCCAAACTGCGAACGGCCAGATGAGTGGAATCGTCTTCAAGGCAGATGCAGGCTTGTGAGACATGTTGGAGTAGAACTGGCAGCTTGCGCACTTGTCGACTATATCTTTTGCCGTCTCATTTGCACGCGGCCAATAGAATCCCGCTCGGTATGCTTTGGCCACGATGGTCCGAGAGGACGCATGATGACCACAGGTCCCCGAGTGGATCTCATTTAAAACCATTCAACCTTCTTTTGCGGAGATGCAACGTTGAGCCACTCCTATGACACTTTCCCTGTAAAGCTGCCCTCTTATCATGGTGAAAGCTTTGGATCAACGGACGATCTGGTGGGCCTCATCTTCATCTTCTGGGAGTTCCTGCCTGAGCAGGTACGCGATATATGGCACGGTCCAGTCGGGCGTAATCACTAAAACTTCCATGACCAAGTCGACTACAGCTGGGACTTCGATCTTAGTCAGATTGGTTGAACTTATCGGTTGTGGGGGCTCTTCCTTGAAGGGATCTTCTTCTATTGATGGGGTGTGGAGATGCTCCAAGAACACATTACTGGGGATAGGCTTCCGAGTGGAACCTATCTTCGCCAGATCATCAGCAGCTTGATTCTTGATTCGGGGTATGTGGTGGAGCTCTAACCCCTCAAACTTCTTCTCTAACTTTCTTACTACATTGCAATACCCGGTCATTGCTAGACTCCTGATGTCCCATTCCTTCATTACTTGATTGACCACTAAGTCTGAGTTGCCGTAGACCATCAAGCGTCGGACACCGAGTGAAATGGCCATACGTAACCCATACAACAATGCCTCATACTCAGCTTCATTGTTTGAAGAATCAAAGTGAATCTAGAGGCCATAGCTGAGCTTGTCACCTCTTGGGGATACCAAAACCACTCCTGCACCAGAGCCATTTAACATCTTGGACCCATCAAAGAACATAGTCCAATGCTCCGAGAGAATCTGAGTTGGTTGCTCCTGTTCAATCCCCTCTGCAAGGAAATTCACTATTGCTTGGGACCTGATGGTTCCTTTGCCTCAAACTTGATATCCAACGGAAGGAGTTCAATCGCCCACTTTGCCACTCGACCCATTGCATCCCTATTGTTCAGAATTTTTGATAATGGAGCGTCGCTGACGACTGAGACCGAGTGGTCTAAGAGGTAGTGTGCAACCTTCTTCGTGGTCAAGTAAATTCCATAAACAAGCTTCTGATAATGAGGATATCTCTGCTTGGACGGAGTAAAGACTTCAGAAATATAATACACAGGGCGCTGAACTTTGTAGGCTTTGTCTTCTTCTTCCCGCTCGACCATGAGCACTGTGCTGACAACTTGTCCAGTGGCTGCGATGTAAAGCAGTAAAGGCTCTTTGCTGATTGGAGTGGCAAGCACCGGCTGGGTGGAAAGCAGGGCTTTGAGCTCTTCAAACGTTGTTTCATCTTCATCATTCCACTCGAACTTATCAGACTTCTTCATCAGTCGGTAAAGAGGTAATGCCTTTTCACCGAGGCGTGAGATGAATCGACTCAATACAGCAAGGCAAGCAGTAAGCTTCTGAACATCGTGCACACGCACAAGGCGTTTCATTTGGAGGATTGTGCCAACCATCTCTGGGTTTGCGTCGATTCCTCGTTCAGAAACAAGGAAACCGAGTAACTTTCCACCTGGGACTCCAAATGTGCACTTTGACAGATTGAGCTTGATATCATATCTTCTTAAGTTGGCAAAGGTTTCAGCGAGGTCAGTTAGAAGGTCGGAACCTTTGAACAGCATACGCACCCCGTGTAACTCATGTGGTACTAAGTCTGACAGTAAGAGTAGGGGGTACATGTGAGGAGGCAAGGCCCTAGCTACGGCGAGGTTGTACACACGAGTTTACGAGTTCAGGCCCCTCTCGGAGGAGGTAAAAGCCCTACGTATCGGTGCCCTGAGGCGGTGATAACCCACAAGCATAGGGGATCGCAACAGTTTTTGAGGGTAGAGTATTCAACCCAAATTTATTGATTCGACACAAGGGGAGCCAAAGAATATTCTCAAGTATTAGCAGTTGAGTTTTCAATTCAACCACACCTGGATAACTTAGTATCTGTAGCAAAGTAGTATGGAAGTAACAGTAACAGTGGCAAAAGTAACGGTAGCAGTTTTGTAGTAATTGTAATAGTAGCAATGGTAAAGTAAATAAGCAAAGCACAATATGTGAAAAGCTCGTAGGCAATGGATCCGTGATGGATAATTATGTCGGATGTGATTCCTCATGTAATAGTTATAACATAGGGTGACACAGAACTAGCTCTAGTTCATCAATGTAATGTAGGCATGTATTCCGAATATAGTCATACATGCTTATGGAAAAGAACTTGCATGACATCTTTTGTCCTACCCTCCCGTGGCAGCAGGGTCCTAGTGGAAACTTAGGGATATTAAGGCCTCCTTTTAATAGAGTACCGGACCAAAGCATTAACACATAGTGAATACATGAACTCCTCAAACTACGGTTATCACCGAGAAGTATCCCGATTATTGTCATTTCGGGGTTGTCGGATCATAACACATAATAGGTGACTATAGACTTGCAAGATAGGATCAAGAACTCACATATATTCATGAAAACATAATAGGTTCAGATCTGAAATCATGGCACTCGGGCCCTAGTGACAAGCATTAAGCATAGCAAAGTCATAGCAACATCAATCTCAGAACATAGTGGATACTAGGGATCAAACCCTAACAAAACTAACTTGATTACATGGTAAATCTCATCCAACCCATCACCGTCTAGCAAGCCTACGATGGAATTACTCACGCACAATGGTGAGCATCATGAAATTGGTGATGGAGGATGGTTGATGATGATGACGGCGACGAATCCCCCTCTCCGGAGCCCTGAACGGACTCCAGATCAGCCCTCCCGAGAGAGATTAGGGCTTGGCGGTGGCTCCGTATCATAAAACATGATGAAACTTTCTCTATGGTGTTTTTCTCCGCGAAAGCAAATATATGGAGTTGGAGTTGAGGTCGGTGGACGTCCAGGGGGCCCACGTGGCAGGAGGGTGCGCCCAGGGGGAGGGGGCACGCCCCCACCCTCGTGGACAGGGTGTGGGCCCCCTGATGCTATTTCTTTCGCCAGTATTTTCTATTAATTCTGAAAAGTTGCTCCGTGGAGTTTCAGGTCATTCTGAGAACTTTTATTGCTGCACAAAAATAACACCATAGAAGTTCTGCTGAAAACAGCGTCAGTCCGGGTTAGTTCCATTCAAATCATGCAAGTTAGAGTCCAAAACAAGGGCAAAAGTGTTTGGAAAAGTAGATACGACGGAGACGTATCGACTCCCCCAAGCTTAAACCTTTGCTTGTCCTCAAGCAATTCAGTTGGCAAACTAAAAGTGATAAAGAAATACTTTCACAAACTATGTTTGCTCTTGTTGTTGCAAATATGTAAAGCCAATATTCAAGTTTTCAGCAAAGATTATGAACTAACCATATTCACAATAACACTTAGGTCTCATGTTTACTCATATCAATGGCATAATCAACTAGCGAGCAATAATAATAAAACTCGGATGACAACACTTTCTCAAAACAATCATAATATGATATAACAAGATGGTATCTCGCTAGCCCTTTCTGAGACCGCAAAACATAAATGCAGAGCACCTTTAAAGATCAAGGACTGACTAAACATTGTAATTCATGGTAAAAGAGATCCAGTCAAGTCATACCCAATATAAATTAATAGTAATGCATGCAAATGACAGCAGTGCTCTCCAGCGGGTGCTTTTTAATAAGAGGGTGATGACTCAACATAAAAGTAAATAGATAGGCCCTTCGCAGAGGGAAGCAGGGATTTGTAGAGGTGCGAGCTCGATTTTAAAATAGATATGAATAACATTTTGAGCGGTATACTTTCACTGTCAACATAACAACTATGAGGTCTCGATATCTTCCATGCTACACACATTATAGGTGGTTCCCAAACAGAATGGTAAAGGTTATACTCCCCCACCACCAACAAGCATCAATCCATGGCTTGCCCGAAACAACGGGTGCCTCCAACTAGTAACAATCCTAGGGGAGTTTTGTTTAATTATTTTGATTTGATTTGATCTTTTGATCATGGGACTGGGCATCCTGGTTACTAGCCATTTTCTCGTGAATGAGGAACGGAGTCCACTCCTCTTGAGAATAACCCACCTAGCATGGAAGATACAGACAGCCCTAGTTGATACATGAGTTGCTCGAGCATACAAAACAGAATTTCATTTGAAGGTTTGGAGTTTGGCACATACAAATTTACTTGGAACGGTAGGTAGATACCGCATATAGGAAGGTATGGTGCACTCATATGGAACAACTTTGGGGTTTATGGAGTTTGGATGCACAAGCAGTATTCCCGCTTAGTACAGGTGAAGGCTAGCAAGAGACTGGGAAGCGACCAACTGAGAGAGCGACAACAGTCATGAACATGCATTGAAATTAATCAACACCGAGTGCAAGCATGAGTAGGATATAATCCACCATGAACATAAATATCGTGAAGGCTATGTTGATTTTGTTTCAACTACATGCATGAACATGTGCCAAGTCAAGTCACTTGAATCATTCAAAGGAGGATACCACCCTATCATACCACATCACAACCATTTTAATAGCATGTTGGCACGCAAGGTAAACCATTATAAGCTCCTAGCTAATTAAGCATGGCATAAGCAACTATAATCTCTAATTTTCATTGCAAACATGTTTATTCATAATAGGCTGAATCAGGAACTAATCATATTTACAAAAACAAGAGAGGTCAAGTTCATACCAGCTTCTCTCATCTCAATCAGTCCATCATATATCGTCATTATTGCCTTTCACTCGCACGACCGAATGGTGTGGATAATAATAATAGTGCACATGCATTGGACTAAGCTGGAACCTGCAAGCATTCAATTCAAGGGAGAAGACAAGGTAATATGGGCTCTTGGTTAAATCAGCAATCATGCATATAAGAGCCACTAAACATTTTCATTATGGTCTTCTCCTCTCGACCCCCAAAGAAAAGAAAAGAAATAAAACTATTTACATGGGAAAGCTCCCAACAAGAAAAAGAAGAACAAGAAATATTTTAGGGTTTTCTTTTAATTACTACTATGAGCATGGAAATTAAACTAACTAATTTTTTTTGGTTTTTCTTAAGGTTTATCGAACACACAAGAAGAAAGCTAGAAAAAGAACTTAAACTAGCATGGATTGTACAATGAAAGAGTATGAGCACCGACAACTAGAATGAGTGTGTGAACATGAATGTAATGTCGGTGAGAAATACGTACTCCCCCAAGCTTAGGCTTTTGGCCTAAGTTGGTCTATGGCCATGGATCGCGGCTACTCTCCTTGGTGTACTGAGGAGTGTCATCGTACTGCCACTGGCCGGCGATCTCCTCCAGATCCCACTGATAAGATGATGGACGATAAGGGTCAAGTGGTGGTTCCGGCTCAGGATCTGGAGCTGATGTCCTGCCATGGAGCACGTAGACGGCCTCCGGCAAGACAAGGTAATGGCCTGTAGTTAAATCAAACAAAGAGGGCACTAGCAGGATAATAATCTCATTGTGTTTCTTATGAAATCTCAAATTATACAGAAGCATCTTATCATCATTGTTAACAATAAACTCATGCGCTACCATGCTCTTGTAATCTAAAAAGGTATGGGGCAACAATTTTTCCTCTTTCTCATGATGCCTAATAGGTATCCTGAAATGTTTAGCAAGACGTGCAGCATAGATACCTCCAAAGATGGGCCCTTTTATACGGTTCAGGCTTAATCATTTAGCAATAATGGCACCCATACTAACAGAGTTATCACGGAATAAAGCATGGAACAAAATAATAATATCAGGAACACTAAGGTTTCCACAGTTTCCGCAACCAATTAAGCATCGACTAGCAAATATGGCAAAGTAGCGTAAAACAGGAAAATGTATGCTAGTAATTCTTGCATCAGAAACTCCCCCCGATTCCCCTACAGTAATAGTATCAATAAAACCATCCACATCTTTACGATGCGATTCCTCTAAGCTGCCCTCGAAGGGTATTTTGCAAACCACGCAAAAATCACGTAATGACATCTCCCTAGCCACATCATATAAATGAAAAGCTACCGAAGGAGGTGATTTCTTAGGATAATAGTAGAAGTTTTGCATGAAAGTATTGGTGAGTAAGAGATACTGTTCAGCCTGGTTGTGGAGGAAGTCGGTGAGGGCCGCATTATCAGCCAAAGAATAAAAGTCATCATAAATCTCAGCCGCTCTCAAGAAATCATCATAAGGCCATTCACACGGCCATATTTCTGCCACACCGGGGAGATTATACTTGGCCTTTTCATTCTCCTTAGCTTGCTTATCCTTGGAGTCTTGGCTAGAAGAGCCCCTCAAAAATCTCTTAATCATTTCCTGAAAATTTTAGTAACTCAAAATAAAAGTGAATCAAACTCAACAAAATTGATAGCAACTACTCCCACAAGTGCCTAGAGACTATATCATGCATTAGAATTACTTGGGACCATATAAATTTGACATGCAAGCTCAAGAATAGGGTCACATAGGCAGAAAAAATTTGCAATGAATAAGGCACTAGAATAAAAACTAATTGGACCATTGGAGGAGTCACATGCCAAAGAACAATTCCCCAAAGCAGTTTTGTGAATGGGGCTTTGAGCAAGGAGATCGAAAATGATAGCAAAATGAGCTAGAACTCGTGCTTGAGCTGGATGGTGATTTTTTGGGAGGAAGATGAAGTGTGTGGGTGCAGGAATAAGTGGAGGGGAGCCACCATGGGCCCACGAGGCAGGGGGCGCGCCCTATAGGGGTGGGCGCGTCCTGGACCCTCATGGCCAGGTGCCAGCTCCGCCTGCTATGTTCTCAGTGCCAGATATTCTCAAATATTCCAAAAAAATTCATACTAAATTTGCAAGGGATTTGGAGAACTTTTATTTTCGGGATATTTTTTTATTGCTTGGATAATTCAGAAAACAGACAGAAAATACTATTTTTACTTTATTTAATCTAAATAACAGAAAGTAAAAGGAGGGTACAGAAGGTTGTGCCTTCTGACTTCATCCATCTCATGCTCAACAAAAGGAATCCACTAACAAGGTTGATCAAGTCTTGTTAACAAACTCATTCCGAATAACATGGAACCGGAGAAATTTTGAATAACACTAGGTTATCTCAACGGGGATATGGACATCCACAATAATAAGAATATCATATTTCTTCTTGACAGTAGGAAGAGGAAATTCAAAACCTCCAACAATGATAGTTGGAATTTTTCCAATAGAATTGATGCTATGAACTTGAGGTTGTTTCCTCGGGAAGTGTACCGTATGCTCATTACCATTAACATGAAAAGTGACATTGCCTTTGTTGCAATCAATAGCAGCCCCTGCGGTATTCAAAAAGGGTCTACCAAGGATAATTGGCATACTATCGTCCTCGGGAATATCAAGAATAACAAAGTCCGTTAAAATAGTAACATTTGCAACCACAACAGGCACATCCTCACAAATACCGACAGGTATAGCAGTTGATTTATCAGCCATTTGCAAAGATATTTCAGTAGGTGTCAACTTATTCAATTCAAGTCTAACACCGGCTCCAAGATCACATAAAGCAGTTTTAACATAATTTCTTTTAATGGATCATGGTATAGTTGGTACTCCTGGATCTCCAAGTTTCTTTGGTATTCCACCCTTAAAAGTATAATTAGCAAGCATGGTGGAAATTTCAGCTTCCGGTATCTTTCTTTTATTTGTAATAATATCTTTCATGTACTTAGCATAAGGATTCACTTTAAGCGTATCAGTTAAGCGCATACGTAAGAAGATATATCTAATCATTTCATCCAAGCGCTCAAAATCCTCATCATCCTTTTTCTTGGATGGCTTGGGAGGAAAAGGCATGGGTTTCTTAACCCATGGTTCTCTTTCTTTACCGTGCTTCCTAGCAACAAAGTCTCTCTTATCATAACGTTGATTCTTTGATTGTGGGTTATCAAGATCAACAGCAAGTTCAATCTCTACATCATTATTATTGCAAGGTTGAGCATCAACATGAACATTATCATTAAAATTATCACTAGGTTCATGTTCATCACCTGATTGTGTTTCAGCATGAGAAATAGAAATATCATTGGGATTCTCAGGTATGTCTACAATAGGTTCATTAGAAGCATGCAAAGTCCTATCATTTTTCCTTTTCTTCTTTTTAGAAGGACTAGGTGCATCTACATTATTTCTCTGAGAATCTTGCTCAATTCTCTTAGGGTGGCCTTCATGATACAAAGGTTCCTGAGTCATTTTACCAGTTCTAGTAGCCACTCTAACAGCAAAATCATGTTTATTATTTAATTCATCGAGCAAATCACTTTGAGCTTTAAGTACTTGTTCTGCTTGAGTGGTAACCATAGAAGCATATTTGCTAATGAGTTTAAGTTCACATTTAACTCTAGCCATATAATCACTCAAGCGTCCAATCATGTAATAATTACTCTTTAATTCTCTACCAACATAAGCATTGAAATTTTCTTGTCTAGCCATAAAGTCATCAAATTCATCCAAACATTGGCTAGGAGACTTAGTAGACGGGATTTCAACTTTATCATATCTATAGAGAGGATTTACCTTTACTACCTGTGTCGGGTTATCAAGACCATGTGTTTCTTCAATAGGTGGTATCTTAAGACCATGTATTTCTTCAATAGGAGGTAAATTCTTAACATCTTCAGCTTTAGTACCTTTTTCTTTCATAGATTTCTTTGCCTCTTGCATATCTTCAAGACTGAGAAATAGAACACCCCTCTTCTTCGGAGTTGGCTTAGGAGTTGGTTCAGGAATTGGCTCAGGAATTGGCTCAAAAAGAGTTCAATTATTTCCATTAGTCAACATATTATTCAATAGCAATTCAGCTTGATCGACTGTTCTTTCCCTGAAAACACAACCAGCACAACTATCCAAGTGGTCCTTGGAAGCATCAGTTAGTCCATTATAAAAGATATCAAGTATTTCGTTTTTCTTAAGAGGATGATCAGGCAAAGCATTAAGTAACCGGAGAAGCCTCCCCCAAGCTTGTGGGAGACTCTCTTCTTCAATTTGCACAAAATTATATATTTCCCTCAAGGCAGCTTGTTTCTTATGAGCAGGGAAATATTTAGCAGAGAAGTAATAAATCATATCCTGGGGATTACGCACACAACCAGGATCAAGAGAATTAAACCAAGTTTTAGCATCACCCTTTAATGAGAATGGAAATATCTTGAGGATATAATAGTAGCGGGATTTCTCATCATTAGTGAACAGGGTGGCTATATCATTTAACGTAGTAATATGTGCCACAACAGTTTCAGATTCATTGCCATAAAAAGGATCAGATTCAACCAAAGTAATTATCTCAGGATCGACAGAGAATTCATAATCCTTATCAGTAACAAAGATAGGTGAAGTAGCAAAAGCAGGGTCATATTTCATTCTAGCATTTAGAGATTTCTATTTCAGTTTAGCTAATAACTTCTTAAGATCAGATCTATCATTGCAAGCAAGAATATCTCTAGTAGTTTCTTCATCCATAACATAACCCTCCGGAACAACAGGTAATTCATATTTAGGGGGAGAACCTTCATCATCACTATCTTCAATAATATCAGTTTCAATAATTTCATTCTCTCTAGCCCTAGCAAGTTGTTCATCAAGAAATTCACCCAATGGCACAGTAGTATCATGCACAGAAGTAGTTTCATCATAAGTATCATACGTAGTAGAAGTGGCATCATCAATAATATGCGACATATTAGAATTGATAGTAGAAGCAGGTTTAGGTGTCGCAAGCTTACTCATAACAGAAGGAGAATCTAGTGCAGAGCTAGATGGCAGTTCCTTACATCCCCTCGCAGTTGAGGGATAAATCTTAGTTATTTCATCTTTCAAGTTCCTCATAATGATCAGCGGATATAAATCCCAAGTGACTCAAAGAATAGAGCTATGATCCCCGGCAATGGTGCCAGAAAATAGTCTTGATAACCCACAAGTATAGGGGATCACAACAGTTTTCGAGGGTAGAGTATTCAGCCCAAATTTATTGATTCGACCCAAGGGGAGCCAAAGAATATTCTCAAGTATTAGCAGTTGAGTTGTCAATTCAACCACACCTGGAAGTATCTGCAGCAAAGTATTTAGTAGCAAAGTAGTATGGAAGTAATAGTAACAGTGGCAAAAGTAACGGTAGCAGTTTTGTAGTAATTGTAACAGTAGCAATGGTAAAGTAAATAAGCAAAGCACAATATGTGAAAGCTCGTAGTCAATGGATTAGTGATGGATAATTATGTCGAATGCGATTCCTCATCTAATAGTTATAACATAGGGTGACACAGAACTAGCTCCAGTTCATCAATGTAATGTAGGCATGTATTCTGAATATAGTCATACGTGCTTATGGAAAAAAACTTGCATGACATCTTTTGTCCTACCCTCCCGTGGCAGCGGGGTCCTAGTGGAAACTAAGGGATATCAAGTCCTCCTTTTAATAGAGTACCGGACCAAAGCATTAACACATAGTGAATACATGAACTCCTCAAACTACGGTCATCACCGAGAAGTATCCTGATTATTGTCACTTCAGGGTCGTCGGATCATAACACATAATAGGTGACTATAGACTTGCAAGATAGGATCAAGAACTCACATATATTCATGAAAACATAATAGGTTCAGATCTGAAATCATGGCACTCGGGCCCTAGTGACAAGCATTAAGCATAGCAAAGTCATAGCAACATCAATCTCAGAACATAGTGGATACTAGGGATCAAACCCTAAAAAACTAACTTGATTACATGGTAAATCTCATCCAACCCATCACCGTCCAGCAAGCCTACGATGGAATTACTCACGCACGGCGGTGAGCATCATGAAATTGGTGATGGAGGATGGTTGATGATGATGACGGCAACGAATCCCCCTCTCTGGAGCCCCGAACGGACTCCAGATCAGCCCTCCCGAGAGAGATTAGGGCTTGGTGGTGGCTCCATATCATAAAACGCGATGAAACTTTCTCTCTAATTTTTTTCTCCGCGAAAGCAAATATATGGAGTTGGAGTTGAGGTCGGTGGACATCCAGGGGGCCCACGAGGCAGGGGGGCGCGCCCAGGGGGAGGGGGCGCGCCCCCCACCCTCGTGGACAGGGTGTGGCCCCCTGACGCTATTTCTTTCGCCAGTATTTTTTATTAATTTTGAAAAGTTGCTGCGTGGATTTTCAGGTCATTCCGAGAACTTTTATTTCTGCACAAAAATAACACCATGGTAGTTCTGTTGAAAACAATGTCAGTCCGGGTTAGTTCCATTCAAATCATGCAAGTTAGAGTCCAAAACAAGGGCAAAAGTGTTTGGAAAAGTAGATACGACGGAGACGTATCAGACGGTCGACTGGAATATGGTGTGTGTTACAGGGGATGCGAACTCTTGTGCCAGGGGAGGGGGGTGGATTATATAGAGTGCACCAGGACCCCAGCCGTCCCCCATTACAGGGTTCAATGTACATTAAGATAGGGCGTTACTGGTAACGCCAACTATAAAGAGCTATTAATGATCTTTAAGACTACTGAGTGAACGCCTAACCATTGCCATCCTGAGTGACTTTAGGTCTTCTGTACTCCGAGTGGTTTCTTGTATGGTCGAGTGACTTCATCTTGGTCGAATGGAATTGGGGCATCCGAGCGAGGTAATTGGTCGAGTGGATTGCACTCCATGGTTACTTCAGTCGGTATCTCTAGTTATACTTTGAATGTCCTTGATTCTATGGTAGTGACCTTGGGTAGGGCGTATAGGTCAGGCCTATGACCCTATCCCAGGTCCATGTCATCGTCAAACCCGTTAGGTCCTGGCACCTTTGTGGGAAACATTTGAAATAAAACTTGCTTAATCTCTTCTTTAGTGTATGCGTCATTTAGATGTGCGTTGAGAGCACCATCCACTCTATTTGGGATATGGGAAAGCACCTCTTCCATCCCTATGGTTCCTTCATATGTATATAGATTGGAATAGAATTCATTTGCCATGTCTGCAAGCTCTCTACCGTTTGTGCAAGGAGTACCATCAGCTCTCTCCAGCTTGGCTATCTTGTTTTTTGCTTGTCTTGCACTTGCCTTTCGTTGGAAAAACTGTGTATTCACATCGCCTTCAGCAAGCCACTGAATTCTAGCTCGTTGTCTCGTCATAACCTCTTCCATGTAGCATAGCTCAACTATCCTTGCCTCAACATGCCTCTCCTCAATGCCAGGACCGAGCCGAACGGATCCTCCCTTAGCTCCCGCGGGCGAGATCGTAATGCTCGTAGTTCACAGCGAACCGAGCCAAAAGTATTTCTCCCCCATCGGGATAGAGAGCCAGCAACACTCTCAAGTTTTACAACTAGATCATGCACTGAAGCTGCTGGCTGATCCGGTCCCCATGCTTCTTGAACCACATCTCGAAATCCGCCATTAGACTCCCACATACATTCGTAGCGAAACGGCTTCTTGAGAGCGATCCTAATATTATTTGCCTCGACCTTATTCATCAACGATATTGGGCTATGGTCCAGCTTCGCTGTTGTTAGATGCTCAACTGACGCAAATGAAACATTGCAGACCAACTCATGTTAGCTAGTGCATGGTCAAGACAGACCCTACAGTAGTGGCCACCTGCCACCTTCTTCTCCCAAGTCCAATCCAGTCCCTTGTAGCCGGGGTTGTCAAGTTCACAAACATCCACCGCCTCACGAAAATCTACTATCTAAGCACTATCACGGGGGTTTGGGCCCATCTGCTCTTCCGGACGGAGGATCTCATTGAAGTCCCCGGTACACACCCATGGCAGAGTGCTTTCTCCTCTCAAAAACTTCCCATGGCAGAGTGCTTTATCCTCTCAGAAACTTCATAGTATCCCACGTTTTGTAACGTTCTGCGATCCATGTGAGCAACGCATCTATACCGATACCGATACAAAGAAGCTCGGTAGTACAGCACACAGTCCGACTCCAGCCCGGCCCGTTCCGTTAAAAGCAGGGCCCAGGGGGGAAACCCAACCGAACGAACGAACGCCAGAAAATCTCCCGACTCGCTCGATCCGATCCCCAAATCCCCCCACATCTCATGGCGACGAGCCTGTGGCGAGAGGCGATGGGCGCCGGCGCCCCGGCCGCGGACGCGGACTTCCTGGACTACATCGAGTTCTGGCACCAGCCCGAGTGCGCGGGGTGGCTGGACAAGCAGGGGGAGCACACCAAGACGTGGCGCCGGCGGTGGTTCGTGCTCAAGCAGGGGATGCTCTTCTGGTTCAAGGACTCGGACGTCGACCACGCGTCCGTGCCCCGCGGCGTCATCTTCCTCGCCTCCTGCCTCGCCGTCAAGGGCGCCGAGGGCGTGCTCGACCGCAAGTTCGCCTTCGAGCTCTCCTCCCCGGGCGAGACCATGTACTTCGCCGCCGACTCCGAGGAGCACAAGGAGGAGTGGATCAACTCCATTGTCCTCCCACTTGCCGCTCCTGCAGGGACCACATGGGATGAAATTTATGACAAGGTGGACATGCTGCGCGCAGGGTTTGGAGCAGAAGGTTTAGATCCTTAGCCAATTGGTTACAGATTCTAGACTGATCGATCAGATCACATCATCTTGAGCAAAGAGCTGCGAGAGTAGGCTATGTGTAGCGTGTTGGTGTCGGTGTGTCGCTGTGGATGTTCGCATTCGTTGACGGAATTATAACTCTCATCCTTCTACTATAAAAATATTATACGTTATTGATGTACTCTTAAAAAAAGGGATTTTACTAAGTCATTTTTGCGATATGGTGAGAGCGGGATATTGGCTAAGGCCTATTTATAGAGATGTGAAAAACAGAAAAGGTAGTATCACTGTGACAAAGATGATGTTCAAATTTAATCGAACCCCTTTGATCATCTTTTAAAAAAAAAATCTCGAATACGCACGAGTGTGCGTACTATATTTTCAAGAGGAAAAATGGGGTAAAGAGCCCCTCCACGTTGGTGATTACAAACACATAACCCCAACTCCACCCATGCTTACAACTTACTCCCTCCATTCCAAAATAGATGACCCAACTTTGTACTAATTTTAGTATAAAAGTTGGGTTTTGGAACGGAGGGAGTACAAGCTAACTATTCGCTACATGACCCTCCTCCATGGCCGCAAGGAACCGGTCCATGTCTACTTTAAGCAAGCTTGCCGCCTTCCACGCCGTGCACTCTACCACTACCCTATGAATTACAAACGCGGTGGACGGGGCATCCTCATCAAACACTATGCCATTCCGATGCTTCCAAAGCTCCCAAAGCACAAGGACAATCAATGTTCAAGCAACCTTCTTCTTTGTGGCGCTGTCCGCAGTGGTCACACGCCACTCGCCCAGATCTGATGTTGCCGTCGGAGCCCATTGTGGCTTTTCCCAAGCCGTGCACACTCGCAGCCATACCTCCCTAGCGAAGGCACACTGTAGCATTATGTGGTTCATACTCTCCTCAACTTGATCACAAAACGGGCATGCTTCCTCGTGTTCCAGTCCACGGCTCTCCAATCTATCTGAGGTCCAGCATCTATTCTGGATTGCGAGCCAAGTAAAGAATCTGTATCTCAAAGGAGTTTTGGACTTCCACGTGAACTGCATGCGTCGTTGGAACTTTCTTCCTCGCCCAGAATTTAGCTTGGTACGCCGACCTCGTGGAGAAGGAGCCGCTTGGCTCCCAAGCCCACCTTACTGAATCGACTGAGTCATGGTGCAACTGGACCTGCTCCATTCGGTCCCACAAGCTCAGGTATTCCTGGAGCATCTGACTCGTCACCTCGGGGCCTATGTCCAACACCCAAGCTCTATTAATCTTTTAATCCTTTTATTAACCCAAATAATAAGTGTCATACGTGTGTCATGGAGCACTCTAGCCCTGGCATTTTTTATCACTAAAGTTGTTATCCAAAAAATATATTAAAAAACTGAAACTTGTCATCCGAAAAGAATATTGACAAAGTAAGTATACACTTGACAAAAGGAAATACATTTGATGGATCCATGATCAGCGCACAATGATGCAAAGGGAATTGATATCATATGACAAATGTAAGTATATTGTCATCAACATCAAAATATGATTAAGGACATGATTGCAATTGCAGGTGCATCTAGCATCGTCACAGTGTGTGTGGCAGCATGTTTTGGACAGTTCTTACAGGATTGGTGTGTGTCCCCACTTGATATAGTCTTCATTCGTCGATGTTTGTGTGTCTGCATATTGGATCCTTCCGATCTAGTGCACTGGTCCTAGGATCTTAGCATGACGACTTATCGATTGTCTAGGTTTGTCCGACTCCGATAAAGGAAGGTCAACGACGACGACACATCTTTGGATCATTGCTTCTTGTGTTCTTTTATGTTGTCATGATGTTTGATAAATATCGGAAGTTTTTCTCGACTTTCTTTTCCAATAAAAAATCCTAGTAGATGTAAAAAATACTCCTAGTAGATGAGTCAATGCCTTTGATAGATAGGGCGCATAAGGGCATCTCCAACATTGACCACAAACCGCATCCGTTCACGAACCAGGAGGGGGGGGGCAGTCCGCGGACATGGATACGGGAGGCGGCCACCCAATGGTATCCACGTACATTTTGAAACAAGTTTAAACAAACCAGACAAAATTTATCAAACAAGTCGGATTTCATTAAATTTCAGCCATAATTTACACAAAATGGGTCAATAATCTTAAACCCTATACCGGACGATCGACCACCTCGTACGTGTGGCCGTCCTGCCCTGTCGCACCATCGTCGTCGTTCATGCCATCGTCGTTGTCCCTCCAGCGGCGGAAGTGTTGGGGAACGTAGTAATTTCAAAAAATTTCCTACGCACACGCAAGATCATGGTGATGCATAGCAACGAGAGGGGAGAGTGTGTCCACGTACCCTCGTAGACCGAAAGCGGAAGCGTTATAACAACGCGGTTGATGTAGTCGTACGTCTTCACGGCCCGACCGATCAAGCACCGAAACTACGACACCTCCGAGTTCTAGCACACGTTCAGCTCGATGACGATCCCCGGACTCCGATCCAGCAAAGTGTCGGGGAAGAGTTCCGTCAGCATGACGGCGTGGTGACGATCTTGATATTCTACCGTCGCAGGGCTTTGCCTAAGCACCGCTACAATATTATCGAGGACTATGGTGGAGGAGGGCATCGCACACGGCTAAGAGATCTCAAGGATCAATTGTTGTGTCTCTGGGGTGCCCCCCCCCCCCGCCCCCGTATATAAAGGAGCAAGGGGGTGCGGCCGGCCAGGAGGAGGGCCCACCAGGAGGAGTCCTACTCCCACCGGGAGTAGGACTCCCCCCTTTTCCATGTTGGACTAGGACTTGGGGGGAAGGAGAGAGAGAGGGGAAAGGAAAGGGGGGCGCCGCCCCCCTCCTTGTCCAATTCGGACTTGGGGGGGAGGGGCGCGCGGCTGCCCCTTGGCCTCCTCTCCTCTTCCTCCACTAGGCCCATTAAGGCCCATTAAGTTACCGGGGGGTTCCGGTAACGTCCCGGTACTCCGGTAAAATGCCGATTTCACCCGGAACACTTCCGATGTCCAAACATAGGCTTCCAATATATCAATCTTCATGTCTCGACCATTTCAAGACTCCTCATCATGTCCGTGATCACATTCGGGACTCCGAACAACCTTCGGTACATCAAAACATACAAACTCATAATGAAACTGTCATCGTAACTTTAAGCGTGCGGACCCTACGGGTTCGAGAACAATGTAGACATGACCGAGACACGTCTCCGGTCAATAACCAATAGCGGAACCTGGATGCTCATATTGGCTCCCACATATTCTACGAAGATCTTTATCGGTCAGACCGCATAACAACATACGTTGTTCCCTTTGTCATCGGTATGTTACTTGCCCGAGATTCGATCGTCGGTATCTCAATACCTAGTTCAATCTCATTACCGGCAAGTCTCTTTACTCGTTCTGTAATACATCATCTCATAGCTAACTCATTAGTTGCAATGCTTCCAAGGCTTAAGTGATGTGCATTACCGAGAGGGCCCAGAGATACCTCTCCGACAATCGGAGTGACAAATCCTAATCTCGAAATACGCCAACCCAACATGTACCTTTGGAGACACCTGTAGAGATCCTTTATAATCATCCAGTTACGTTGTGACGTTTGGTAGCACACAAAGTGTTCCTCCGGTAAACGGGAGTTGCATAATCTCATAGTCATAGGAACATGTATAAGTCATGAAGAAAGCAATAGCAATATACTAAACGATCGTGTGCTAAGCTAACGGAATGGGTCATGTCAATCACATCATTGTCCTAATGATGTGATCCCCTTAATCAAATGACAACACATGTCTATGGTTAGGAAACTTAACCATCTTTGATCAACAAGCTAGTCAAGTAGAGGCATACTAGTGACACTCTGTTTGTCTATGTATTCACACATGTATTATGTTTCCGGTTAATACAATGTAGCATGAATAATAAACATTTATCATGATATAAGGAAATAAATAATAACTTTATTATTGCCTCTAGGGCATATTTTCTTCAGTCTCCCACTTGCACTAGAGTCAATAATGTAGATTACACTGTAATGATTCTAACACCCATGGAGCCTTGGTGCTGATCAAGTTTTGCTCGTGGAAGAGGCTTAGTCAACAGGTCTGCTACATTCAGATCCATATGTATCTTGCAAATTTCTATGTCTCCCACTTGGACTAAATCCCGAATGGAATTAAAGCGTCTCTTGATGTGCTTGGTTCTTTTGTGAAATCTGGATTCCTTCGCCAAAGCAATTGCACCAGTATTGTCACAAAAGAATTTCATTGGACCCGATGCACTAGGTATGACTCCTAGATCGGATATGAACTCCTTCATCCAGACTCCTTCGTTTGCTGCTTCCGAAGCAGCTATGTACTCCGCTTCACATGTAGATCCCGCCACAACGCTTTTTTAGAACTGCACCAACTGACAGCTCCACCGTTCAATGTAAACACGTATCTGGTTTGTGATTTAGAATTGTCCGGATCAGTGTCAAAGCTTGCATCAACGTAACCATTTACGATGAGCTATTTGTCACCTCCATAAACAAGAAACATATCCTTAGTCCTTTTCAGGTATTTCAGGATGTTCTTGACCGCTGTCCAATGATCCACTCCTGGATTACTTTGGTACCTCCCTGCTAAACTTATAGCAAGGCACACATCAGGTCTGGTACACAGCATTGCATACATGATAGATCCTATGGCTGAAGCATAGGGAACTTCTTTCATCTTTTCTCTATCTTCTGAAGTGGTCAGGCATTGAGTCTTACTCAACTTTACACCTTGTAACACAGGCAAGAACCCTTTCTTTGCTTGATCCATTTTGAACTTCTTCAAAACTTTGTCAAGGTATGTGCTTTGTGAAAGTCCAATTAAGCATCTTGATCTGTCTCTATAGATCTTAATGCCCAATATGTAAGCAGCTTCACCGAGGTCTTTCATTGAAAAACTCTTATTCAGGTATCCTTTTATGCTATCCAGAAATTCTATATCATTTCCGATCAGTAATATGTCATCTACATATAGTATCAGAAATGCTACAGAGCTCCCACTCACTTTCTTGTAAATACAGGCTTCTCCAAAAGTCTGTATAAAACCAAATGCTTTGATCACACTATCAAAGCATTTATTCCAACTCTGAGAGGCTTGCACCAGTCCATAAATGGACCACTGGAGCTTGCACACTTTGTTAGCTCCCTTTGGATCGACAAAACCTTCCGGTTGCATCATATACAACTCTTCTTCCAGAAAACCATTCAGGAATGCAGTTTTGACATCCATCTGCCATATTTCATAATCATAAAATGCGGAAATTGCTAACATGATTCAGACAGGCTTAAGCATCGCTACGGGTGAGAAGGTCTCATCGTAGTCAACCCCTTGAACTTGTCGAAAACCTTTCACGACAAGTCGAGCTTTGTAGAAAGTAACATTACCGTCAGCGTCAGCCTTCTTCTTGAAGATCCATTTATTTTCAATTGCTTGCCGATCATCGGGCAAGTCAACCAAAGTCCACACTTTGTTCTCATACATGGATCCCATCTCAGATTTCATGGCCTCAAGCCATTTTGCGGAATCTGGGCTCACCATCGCTTCTTCATAGTTCGTAGGTTCATCATGGTCTAGTAACATGACTTCCAGAACAGGATTACCGTACCACTCTAGTGCGTATCTTACTCTGGTTGATCTACGAGGTTCAGTAACAACTTGATCTGAAGTTTCATGGTCATCATCATTATCTTCCTCACTAATTCGTGTAGGTGTCACAGAAACCTGTTTCTGCGATATACTAATTTCCAATAAGGGAGCAGGTACAGTTACCTCATCAAGTTCTACTTTCCTCCCATTCACTTCTTTCGAGAGAAACTCCTTCTCCAGAAAGTTTCTGAATTTAGCGACAAACGTCTTGCCTTCGGATCTGTGATAGAAGGTGTACCCAACAGTCTCGATATCCTATGAAGACACATTTCTCCGATTTGGGTTCGAGCTTATCGGGTTGAAGCTTTTTCACATAAGCATCGCAGCCCCAAACTTTCAGAAATGACAACTTTGGTTTCTTGCCAAACCACAGTTCATAAGGCATCGTCTCAACGGATTTTGATGGTGCCCTATTTAACGTGAATGTGGCCATCTCTAAAGCATAACCCCAAAATGACAGCGGTAAATCTGTAAGAGACATCATAGATCGCACCATATCTAGTAAAGTACGATTATGACGTTCGGACACACCATTACGCTGTGGTGTTCCGGGTGGCGTTAGTTGCGAAGCTATTCCGCATTGTTTCAAATGTAGACCAAACTCGTAACTCAAATATTCTCCTCCAAGATCAGATCGTAGAAACTTTATTTTCTTGTTATGATGATTTTCAACTTCACTCTGAAATTCTTTGAACTTTTCAAATGTTTCAGACTTATGCTTCATTAAGTAGATATACCCATATCTGCTCAAATCATATGTGAAGGAGAGAAAATAACGATATCCGCCACGAGCCTCAACATTCATCAGACCACATACATCTGTATGTATGATCTCCAATAAATCAGTTGCTCTCTCCATAGTACCGGAGAACGGTGTTTTAGTCATCTTGCCCATGAGGCACGGTTCGCAAGTACCAAGTGATTCATAATCAAGTGGTTCCAAAAGTCCATCAGTATGGAGCTTCTTCATGCGCTTTACACCGATATGACCTAAACGGCAGTGCCACAAATAAGTTGCACTATCATTATCAACTCTGCATCTTTTGGCTTCAACATTATGAATATGTGTATCACTACTATCAAGATTCAATAAAAATAGACCACTCTTCAAGGGTGCGTGACCATAAAAGATATTACTCATATAAATAGAACAACCATTATTCTTTTTTTTAATGAATAACCGTCTCGCATCAAACAAGATCCAGATATAATGTTCATGCTCAACGCTGGCACCAAATAACAATTATTTAGGTCTAAAACTAACCCCGAAGGTAGATGTAGAGGTAGCGTGCTGACCGCGATCACATCGACTTTGGAACCATTTCCCACGCGCATCGTCACCTCGTCCTTAGCTAATCTTCGGTTAATCTGTAGTCCCTGTTTCGAGTTGCAAATATTAGCAACAGAACCAGTATCAAATACCCAGGTGCTACTGCGAGCATTAATAAGGTACACATCAATAACATGTATATCACATATACCTTTGTTCACCTTGCCATCCTTCTTATCTGCCAAATACTTGGGGCAGTTCCGCTTCTAGTGACCAGCCTGCTTGCAGTAGAAGCACTCAGTTTCAGGCTTAGGTCCAGACTTGGGTTTCTTCTCCTGAGCAGCAACTTGTTTGTTGTTCTTCTTGAAGTTTCCCTTCTTCTTCCCTTTGCCCTTTTTTCTTGAAACTAGTGGTCTTGTTAACCATCAACACTTGATGCTCCTTCTTGATTTCTACCTCCGCAGCATTTAGCATCACGAAGAGCTCAGGAATAGTCTTTTCCATCCCTTGCATATTATAGTTCATCACAAAGCTCTTGTATCTTGGTGGCAGTGATTGGAGAATTCCGTCAATGACGCTATCATCCGGAAGATTAACTCCTAGTTGAATCAAGTGATTATTATACCCAGACATTTTGAGTATATGCTCACTGACAGAACTGTTCTCCTCCATCTTACAGTTGTAGAACTTATTAAAGACTTCATATCTCTCAATCCGGGCATTTGCTTGAAATATTAACTTCAACTCCTGGAACATCTCATATGCTCCATGACGTTCAAAACGTTGTTGAAGACCCGGTTCTAAGCCGTAAAGCATAGCACACTGAATTATAGAGTAGTCATCAGCTTTGCTCTGCCAGACGTTCATAACATCTGGTGTTGCTCTAGCAGCAGGCCTGGCACCCAGCGGTGCTTCCAGGACGTAATTCTTCTGTGCAGCAATGAGGATAATCCTCAAGTTATGGACCCAGTCCGTGTAATTGCTACCATCATCTTTCAACTTTGCTTTCTCAAGGAACGCATTAAAATTCAATAGAACAACAACACGGGCCATCTATCTACAATCAACATAGACAAGCAAGATACTATCAGGTACTAAGTTCATGATAAATTTAAGTTCAATTAATCATATTACTAAAGAACTCCCACTTAGATAGACATCCCTCTAATCCTCTAAGTGATTACGTGATCCATATCAACTACATCATGTCCGATCATCATGTGAGATGGAGTAGTTTCAACGGTGAACATCAATATGTTGATCATATCTACTATATGATTCACGCTCGACCTTTCGGTCTCCGTGTTCCGAGGCCATATCTGTTATATGCTAGGCTCGTCAAGTTTAACCTGAGTATTCCGCGTGTGCAACTGTTTTGCACCCGTTGTATTTGAACGTAGAGCCTATCACACCCGATCATCATGTGGTGTCTCAGCACGAAGAACTTTCGCAATGGTGCATACTCAAGGAGAACACTTTTACTATGATAATTTAGTGAGGGATCATCTTATAATGCTACCGTCAATCAAAGCAAGATAAGATGCATAAAAGATAAACATCACATGCAATCAATATAAGTGATATGATATGGCCATCATCATCTTGTGCTTGTGATCTCCATCTTCGAAGCACCGTCATGATCACCATTGTCCCGGCGCGACACCTTGATCTCCATCGTAGCATCGTTGTTGTCTCGCCAATCTTATGCTTCTACGACTATCGCTACCGCTTAGTGATAAAGTAAAGCATTATAGGGCGATTGCATTGCATACAATAAAGCAACAACCATATGGCTCCTGCCAGTTGCCGATAACTCGGTTACAAAATATGATCATCTCATATAATAAAATTTAGCATCATGTCTTGACCATATCACATCACAACATGCCCTGCAAAAACAAGTTAGACGTCCTCTACTTTGTTGTTGCAAATTTTACGTGGCTGCTACGGGCTGAGCAAGAACCGTTCTTACCTACGCATCAAAACCACAGCGATAGTTTGTCAAGTTGGTGTTGTTTTAACCTTCGCAAGGACCGGGCGTAGCCACACTCGGTTCAACTAAAGTGAGAGAGACAGACACCCGCCGGTCACCTTTAAGCAACTAGTGCTCGTGACGGTGAAACCAGTCTCGCGTAAGCGTACGCGTAATGTCGGTCCGGGCCGCTTCATCTCACAATACCGCTGAACCAAAGTATGACATGCTGGTAAGCAGTATGACTTATATCGCCCACAACTCACTTGTGTTCTACTCATGCATATGACATCTACGCATAAAACCTGGCTCGGATGCCACTGTTGGGGAACATAGTAATTTCAAAAAAATTCCTACGCACACGCAAGATCATGGTGATGCATAGCAACGAGAGGGGAGAGTGTGTCAACGTACCCTCGCAGACCGAAAGCGGAAGCGTTATAACAACGCGGTTGATGTAGTCGTACGTCTTCACGGCCCGACCGATCAAGCATCGAAACTACGGCACCTCCGAGTTCTAGCACACGTTCAGCTCGATGACGATCCCCGGACTCTAATCCAGCAAAGTGTCGGGGAAGAGTTCCGTCAGCATGACAACGTGGTGACGATCTTGATGTTCTACCATCGCAGGGCTTCGCCTAAGCACCGCTACAATATTATCGAGGACTGTGGTGGAGGGGGGCACCGCACACGGCTAAGAGATCTCAAGGATCAATTGTTGTGTCTCTGGGGTGCCCCCCGCCCCCGTATATAAAGGAGCAAGGGGGGGTGCGGCCTGCCAGGAGGAGGGCGCGCCAGGAGGAGTCCTACTCCCACCGGGAGTAGGACTCCCCCCTTTTCCATGTTGGACTAGGACTTGGGGGGGGGGGAGGAGAGAGAGAGGGGAAAGGAAAGGGAGGGCGCCGCCCCCCTCCTTGTCCAATTCGGACTTTGGGGGTGAGGGGCACGCGGCTGCCCCTTGGCCTCCTCTCCTCTTCCTCCACTAGGCCCATTAAGGCCCATTAAGTTATCGGGGGGTTCCGGTAACCTCTTGGTACTCCGGTAAAATGCCGATTTCACCCGGAACACTTTCGATGTCCAAACATAGGCTTCCAATATATCAATCTTCATGTCTCGACCATTTCGAGACTCCTCGTCATGTCCGTGATCACATCCGGGACTCTGAACAACCTTTGGTACATCAAAACATATAAACTCATAATGAAACTGTCATCATAACTTTAAGCGTGTGGACCCTACGGGTTCGAGAAAAATTTAGACATGACCGAGACACGTCTCCGGTCAATAACCAATAGCGGAACCTGGATGCTCATATTGGCTCCCACATATTCTACGAAGATCTTTATCGGTCAGACCGCATAACAACATACGTTGTTCCCTTTGTCATCGGTATGTTACTTGCCCGAGATTCGATCGTCGGTATCTCAATACCTAGTTCAATCTCGTTACCGGCAAGTCTCTTTACTCGTTCCGTAATACATCATCTCACAACTAACTCATTAGTTGCAATGCTTGCAAGGCTTAAGTGATGTGCATTACCGAGAGGGCCCAGAGATACCTCTCCGACAATCGGAGTGACAAATCCTAATCTCGAAATACGCCAACCCAACATGTACCTTTGGAGACACCTGTAGAGCTCCTTTATAATCACCCAGTTATGTTGTGACGTTTGGTAGCACACAAAGTGTTCCTCCGGTAAACGGGAGTTGCATAATCTCATAGTCATAGGAACATGTATAAGTCATGAAGAAAGCAATAGCAATATACTAAACGATCGTGTGCTAAGCTAACGGAATGGGTCATGTCAATCACATCATTGTCCTAATGATGTGATCCCATTAATCAAATGAAAACACATGTCTATGGTTAGGAAACTTAACCATCTTTGATCAACAAGCTAGTCAAGTAGAGGCATACTAGTGACACTTTGTTTGTCTATGTATTCACACATGTATTATGTTTCCGGTTAATACAATTCTAGTATGAATAATAATCATTTATCATGATATAAGGAAATAAATAATAACTTTATTATTGCCTCTAGTGCATATTTCCTTCAGGAAGGGCACCGGAGGGCGACAACAGCCTTGTCCGGCAGCTGCCCACCACTCGCGGAGGAGCCGCCGGACCTCCTCCTGCACGATGCGGGTGCCCGCCGCGGGCCGTCGTTGACTCCGAGGAGTAGAAGGAGAACTGGATCGACTCCATTGGCCTCCCACCTACCACCTATCCTGAAGAGAGCGCATGGGAAGAAATTTTTGACAAAAAATTGAAGTCATTTTTTGAGAGTGGGATATTTGTAGATAGAGATGTGAAAAAGTAGGATGACTGTGACAAAGATGATGAGCAAATTTAAATGAACCCCTTTATCTCCTTTTAATCCTTTTATTAATAGTGCGGGATCCTATAACTTAAGATCTAAATAAAAAAAGCCTGCGCTTTCTCTCTGGTCACCTCACGCTTTGAGTTATATCCCGTTTGATGGGTCCATGATCACTACACAATGATGCCAAGGGAATTGATATGCTATGTGTATATTGCCATCAACATGAAAATATGATTAAGAGCATAATTGCACTTTCAGGTGCATCTAGGCCGTCGGAATGCGCGTGGAGGTATGTTTTGTATAGTTCTTGCGCGATTGATGTGTGTCTTTGGTCGATCCACTGATCCAGTCTTCGTTCGTCGATGTTTTGTGTGTCTATAAGATGTATCCTTCCGATCTAGTGCACTGGTCCAAGGACCTTATCATGACGACTTCTCGACTGTCTAGATTTGTTCAACTCCGATGGAGGGGGGTGCGGTTAGATAGGGCGGGTAAGGGGATCTCCAGCGTTGACCCGTAAAACAGACATTGCATCCATTCGTGAACCGGGGGGAGGGGGGCAGCCCGCAGACATGGATGCGGGAGGGTCCATGCTATCCACATCCATTTCAAAACAAGTTTAAACAAACCGAACAAATTTATCAAACAAGTCAGATTTCATTAAAGTTCTGATATAATTTACACAAAATGGGTCGATATTTCGACCATTTAACTAAAAACTAGAAAAACAGTCCTAAGACCTATGTCGGATGATCGACCACCTCGTACGCGTGGCCGTCCTGCCTTGTCGCACTGCCGTCGCCATGTTGGGGAACGTTGCAGAAAATTAAAATTTTTCCTACGGTTTCACCAAGATCCATCTATGAGTTCATCTAAGCAACAAGTCTAGGGAGAGAGTTTGCATCTACATACCACTTGTAGATCGCGTGCGGAAGCTTGCAAGGTGATGATGTAGTCGTACTCGACGTGATCCAAATCACCGATGACCAGCGCCGAACGGACGGCACCTCCGCGTTCAACACACGTACGGGACGGGAGACGTCTCCTCCTTCTTGATCCAGCAACGGGGAAGGAGAGGTTGATGAAGATCCAGCAGCACGACGGCGTGGTGGTGGATGCAGGGCGTCACAGCAGCAGGGCTTCGCCGAGACTACGAGGGAGAGACGTAACGGGGGAAGGTGGAGGCGCCAGGGGCTGGTGTATGAAGTCCCTCCTCTCCCCCACTATATATAGGGGTGCCAGGGGGGCGCCGGCCCTAGTAGATGAGATCTACTAGGGGGGGCGGCGGCCTAGGGGAGGTTTCCCTCCCCCCCAAGGCACCTAGGGGTGCCTTCCACCACTAGGACTCCTCCTAGGGGGAAACCCTAGGCGCATGGGCCTATAGGGGCTGGTGCCCTTGGCCCATGATGGCCAAGGCGCACCCCCTATAGCCCATGTGGCCCCCCGGGACAGGTGGCCCCACCCGGTGGACCCCCGGGACCCTTCCGGTGGTCCCGGTACAATACCGATAACCCCGAAACTTGTCCCGATGCCCGAAATAGCACTTCCTATATATAATTCTTTACCTCCGGACCATTCCGGAACTCCTCGTGACGTCCGGGATCTCATCCGGGACTCTGAACAACATTCGGGTTTCTGCATATACATATCTTCATAACCCTAGCGTCACCGAACCTTAAGTGTGTAGACCCTACGGGTTCGGGAGACATGCAGACATGACCGAGACGCTCTCAGTCAATAACCATCAGCGGGATCTGGATACCCATGATGGCTCCCACATGCTCCTCGATGTTGTCATCGGATGAACCACTATGTCGAGGATTCGATCAAACCCTGTATGCAATTCCCTTTGTGAATCGGTACGTTACTTGCCCGAGACTCGATCGTCGGTATCCCAATACCTTGTTCAGTCTCGTTACCGGCAAGTCACTTTACTCGTACCGTAATGCATGATCCCGTGTCCAACACCTTGGTCACATTGAGCTCATTATGATGATGCATTACCGAGTGGGCCCAGAGATACCTCTCCGTCATACGGAGTGACAAATCCCAGTCTCGATCTGTGTCAACCCAACAGCTACTTTCGGAGATACCTGTAATGCACCTTTATAGTCACCCAGTTACGTTGTGACGTTTGATACACCCAAGGCACTCTTACGGTATCCGGGAGTTACACGATCTCATGGTCGAAGGAAGAGATACTTGACACTTGCAAAGCTCTAGCAAAACGAACTACACGATCTTTTATGCTATGCTTAGGATTGGGTCTTGTCCATCACATCATTCTCCTAATGATGTGATCCCGTTATCAACGACATCCAATGTCCATAGTCAGGAAACCATGACTATCTGTTGATCACAACGAGCTGGTCAACTAGAGGCTTACCAGGGACATAGTGTGGTCTAAGTATTCACACGTGTATTACTATTTCCGGATAATACAGTTATAGCATGAATAAAAGACAATTATCATGAACAATGAAATATAATAATACTTTTATTATTGCCTCTAGGGCATATTTCCAACAGTCTCCCACTTGCACTAGAGTCACCAATCTAGTTACATTGTGATGAATCGAACACCCATAGAGTTCTGGTGTTGATCATGTTTTGCACGCGAGAGAGGTTTAGTCAGTGGATCTGCGACATTCAGATCCGTGTGCACTTTGCAAATCTCTATGTCTCCATCTTGAACATTTTCACGGATGGAGTTGAAACGACGCTTGATGTGCCTGGTCTTCTTGTGAAACCTGGGCTCCTTTGCGAGGGCAATTGCTCCAGTGTTGTCACAGAAGAGTTTGATCGGCCCCGACGCATTGGGTATGACTCCTAGGTCGGTGATGAACTCCTTCACCCAAATCGCTTCATGTGCTGCCTCCGAGGCTGCCATGTACTCCGCTTCACACGTAGATCCCGCCACGACGCTCTGCTTGCAGCTGCACCAGCTTACTGCTCCACCATTCAACATATACACGTATCCGGTTTGTGACTTAGAGTCATCCAGATCTGAGTCGAAGCTAGCGTCGACGTAACCCTTTACGACGAGCTCTTCGTCTCCTCCATAAACGAGAAACATGTCCTTCATCCTTTTCAGGTACTTCAGGATATTCTTGACCGCTGTCCATTGTTCCTTGCCGGGATTACTTTGGTATCTTGCTACCAAACTTACGGCAAGGTTTACATCGGGTCTGGTACACAGCATGGCATACATAATAGATCCTATGGCTGAAGCATAGGGGATGGCACTCATCTCTTCTTTATCTTTTGCCGTGGTCGGTGACTGAGCTGAGCTCAGTCTCATACCTTGTAACATAGGCAAGAACCCCTTCTTGGACTGATCCATTCTGAATCTCTTCAAAATCTTATCAAGGTATGTGCTTTGTGAAAGACCTATGAGGCGTCTCGATCTATCTCTATAGATCTTGATGCCTAATATATAAGCAGCTTCTCCAAGGTCCTTCATTGAAAAACACTTATTCAAGTAGGCCTTAATGCTGTCCAGAAATTCTATATTATTTCCCATCAGGAGTATGTCATCTACATATAATATGAGAAATGCTACAGAGCTCCCACTCACTTTCTTGTAAACGCAGGCTTCTCCATAAGTCTGCATAAACCCAAACGCTTTGATCATCTCATCAAAGCGAATGTTCCAACTCCGAGATGCTTGCACCAGTCCATAAATGGATCGCTGGAGCTTGCATGCTTTGTTAGCGTTCCGAGGATCAACAAAACCTTCCGGCTGCATCATATACAGTTCTTCCTTAAGATGCCCGTTAAGGAATGCTGTTTTGACGTCCATCTGCCATATCTCATAATCATAGTATGCGGCAATTGCTAACATGATTCGGACGGACTTTAGCTTCGCTACGAGAGAGAATGTCTCGTCGTAGTCAATCCCTTGAACCTGTCGATAACCCTTAGCGACAAGTCGAGCTTTATAGATGGTAACATTACCATCCGCGTCCGTCTTCTTCTTAAAGATCCATTTGTTTTCTATCGCTCGCCGATCATCGGGCAAGTCTGTCAAAGTCCATACTTTGTTTTCATACATGGATTCTATCTCGGATTTCATGGCTTCAAGCCATTTGTTGGAATCCGGGCCCGCCATTGCTTCTTCATAGTTCGAAGGTTCATTGTTGTCTAACAACATGATTTCCAGGACAGGGTTGCCGTACCACTCTGGTGCGGAACGTGTCCTTGTGGACCTACGAAGTTCAGCAGTAACTTGATCCGAAGTACCTTGATCATTATCATGGTTTTCCTCTTCAGTTGGTGTGGGCACCACAGGAACGGTTTCCTGTGCTGCGTCACTATCCCGCTCAAGAGGTAGTACTTCATCGAGTTCTACTTTCCTCCCACTTACTTCTTTCGAGAGAAACTCTTTTTCCAGAAAGCATCCGTTCTTGGCAACAAAGATCTTGCCTTCGGATCTTAAGTAGAAGGTATACCCTACAGTTTCCTTAGGGTATCCTATGAATACGCATTTTTCCGACTTGGGTTCGAGCTTTTCAGGTTGAAGTTTCTTGACATAAGCTTCGCATCCCCAAACTTTTAGAAACGACAGCTTAGGTTTCTTTCCAAACCATAATTCATACGGTGTCGTCTCAACGGATTTAGACGGTGCCCTATTTAAAGTGAATGTAGCTGTCTCTAGAGCGTATCCCCAAAATGATAGCGGTAAATCGGTAAGAGACATCATAGACCGCACCATATCCAATAGAGTGCGATTACGACGTTCGGACACACCGTTTCGCTGAGGTGTTCCAGGCGGCGTGAGCTGTGAAACGATTCAACATTTCTTTAAGTGTGTACCAAAATCGTGACTTAAGTATTCTCCTCCACGATCTGATCGTAAGAATTTTATCTTTCGGTCACGTTGATTCTCCACCTCATTCTGAAATTCCTTGAACTTTTCAAAGGTCTCAGACTTGTGTTTCATTAAGTAGACATACCCATATCTACTCAAGTCATCTGTGAGAGTGAGAACATAACGATATCCTCCGCGAGCCTCAACGCTCATTGGACCGCACACATCGGTATGTATGATTTCCAACAAGTTGGTTGCTCGCTCCATTGTTCCGGAGAACGGAGTCTTGGTCATTTTGCCCAAGAGGCATGGTTCGCACGTGTCAAACGATTCATAATCAAGAGACTCTAAAAGTCCATCGACATGGAGCTTCTTCATGCGCTTGACACCAATGTGACCAAGGCGGCAGTGCCACAAGTATGTGGGACTATCGTTATCAACTTTAAATCTTTTGGCATCTACACTATGAACATGTGTAATATTACGCTCGAGATTCATTAAGAATAAACCATTGACCATCGGAGCATGACCATAAAACATATCTCTCATATAAATCGAACAACCATTATTCTCAGACTTAAATGAGTAGCCATCTCGTATTAAACGAGATCCAGATACAATGTTCATGCTCAAACTTGGCACTAAATAACAATTATTGAGGTTCAAAACTAATCCCGTAGGTAAATGTAGAGGCAGCGTGCCGACGGCGATCACATCGACTCTGGAACCATTCCCGACGCGCATCGTCACCTCGTCCTTTGCCAGTCTCCGTTTATTCCGCAGCTCCTGCTTTGGTGTTGCCGGCCTTCTTATCCGCTAAGTATTTGGGGCAGTTCCGCTTCCAGTGACCCTTCCCCTTGCAATAAAAGCACTCAGTCTCAGGCTTGGGTCCATTCTTTGACTTCTTCCCGGTAACTGGCTTACCAGGCGCGGCAACATCTTTGCCGTCCTTCTTGAAGTTCTTCTTACCCTTGCCCTTCTTGAACTTAGTGGTCTTATTGACCATCAACACTTGATGTTCTTTCTTGATTTCAGCCTCTGCTGACTTCAGCATCGAGAACACTTCAGGAATGGTCTTTTCCATCCCCTGCATGTTGTAGTTCATCACAAAGCTCTTGTAGCTTGGTGGGAGCGACTGGAGGATTCTGTCAATGACCGCCTCATCTGGGAGGTTAATGTTCAGCTGGGTCATACGGTTGTGCAACCCAGACATCTTCAGGATGTGCTCACTGACAGAACTATTTTCCTCCATCTTACAACTGTAGAACTTGTCGGAGACATCATATCTCTCGACCCGGGCATGAGCTTGAAAAACTAGTTTCAGCTCTTCGAACATCTCATATGTTCCGTGATGCTCAAAACGCTTTTGGAGCCCCGGTTCTAAGCTGTAAAGCATGCCGCACTGAACGAGGGGGTAATCATCAGCGCGAGACTGCCAAGCATTCATAATGTCTTGGTTCTCTGGGACGGGAGCGTCACCTAGCGGTCCTTCTAGGACATATTGTTTCCTGGCAGCTATGAGGATGATCCTCAGGTTCCGGACCCAGTCCGTATAGTTGCTGCCATCATCTTTCAGCTTGGTTTTCTCTAGGAACGCGTTGAAGTTCATGTTGACATTAGCGTTGGCCATTGATCTACAAGACATATTTGCAAAGGTTTTAGACTAAGTTCATGATAATAAAGTTCTAATCAAATTATGAACTCCCACTTAGATTATACATCCCTTTAGTCATGTAAGTGTTACACGATCCGAGTCGACTAGCCCGTGTCCGATCATCACGTGAGACGGACTAGTCATCATCGGTGAACATTTTCATGTTGATCGTATCTTCCATACGACTCGTGTTCGACCTTTCGGTCTCCGTGTTCCGAGGCCATGTCTGCACATGCTAGGCTCGTCAAGTTAACCCTAAGTGTTTTCGCTGTGTAAAACTGTCTTACACCCGTTGTATGTGAACGTAAGAATCCATCACACCCGATCATCACGTGGTGCTTAGAAACGACGAACTGTAGCAACGGTGCACAGTTAGGGGAGAACACTTCTTGAAATTTTATAAGGGATCATCTTATTTACTACCGTCGTCCTAAGTAAACAAGATGCATAATACATAATAAACATCACATGCAATTATATAGTTGTGACATGATATGGCCAATATCATATAGCTCCATTGATCTTCATCTTCGGGGCTCCATGATCATCTTGTCACCGGCTTGACACCATGATCTCCATCATCATGATCTCCATCATCGTGTCTTCATGAAGTTGTCACGCCAACGACTACTTCTACTTCTATGACTAACGTTTAGCAATAAAGTAAAGCAGTTTACATGACGTTATTCAATGACACGCAGGTCATATAAAAAATAATGACAACTCCTATGGCTCCTGCCGGTTGTCATACTCATCGACATGCAAGTCGTGACTCCTATTACAAAGAACATGATCTCATACATCACGATTCATCATTCATCACAACTTCTGGCCATATCACATCACATGATCAATCGCTGCAAAAACAAGTTAGACGTCCTCTAATTGTTGTTGCATCTTTTACGTGGCTGCAATTGGGTTCTAGCAAGAACGTTTTCTTACCTACGAATCACCACAACGTGATTTTGTCAACTTCTATTTACCCTTCATAAGGGCCCTGTTCATCGATTCCGCTCCAACTAAGGTGGGAGAGACAGACACCCGCCAGCCACCTTATGCAACTAGTGCATGTCAATCGGTGGAACCGGTCTCACGTAAGCGTACGTGTAAGGTTGGTCCGGGCCGCTTCATCCCACAATACCGTTGAGCAAGAAAAGACTAGTAGAGGCAAGTAAGATGACAAAATCCACGCCCACAACAAAGTTGTGTTCTACTCGTGCAAAGAGAACTACGCATAAACCTAGCTCATGATGCCACTGTTGGGGAACGTTGCAGAAAATTAAAAATTTTCCTACGGTTTCACCAAGATCCATCTATGAGTTCATCTAAGCAACGAGTCTAGGGAGAGAGTTTGCATCTACATACCACTTGTAGATCGCGTGCGGAAGCTTGCAAGGTGATGATGTAGTCGTACTCGACGTGATCCAAATCACCGATGACCAGCGCCGAACGGACGGCACCTCCGCGTTCAACACACGTACGGGACGGGAGACGTCTCCTCCTTCTTGATCCAGCAAGGGGGAAGGAGAGGTTGATGAAGATCCAGCAGCACGACGGCGTGGTGGTGGATGCAGGGCGTCACAGCAGCAGGGCTTCACCGAGACTACGAGGGAGAGACGTAACGGGGGAAGGTGGAGGCGCCAGGGGCTGGTGTATGAAGTCCCTCCTCTCCCCCACTATATATAGGGGTGCCAGGGGGGGCGCCGGCCCTAGTAGATGAGATCTACTAGGGGGGGGCGGCGGCCTAGGGGAGGTTTCCCTCCCCCCCCCCCAAGGCACCTAGGGGTGCCTTCCACCACTAGGACTCCTCCTAGGGGGAAACCCTAGGCGCATGGGCCTATAGGGGCTGGTGCCCTTGGCCCATGATGGCCAAGGCGCACCCCCTACAGCCCATGTGGCCCCCCGGGACAGGTGGCCCCACCCGGTGGACCCCCGGGACCCTTCCGGTGGTCCCGGTACAATACCGATAACCCCGAAACTTGTCCCGATGCCCGAAATAGCACTTCCTATATATAATTCTTTACCTCCGGACCATTCCGGAACTCCTCGTGACGTCCGGGATCTCATCCGGGACTCCGAAAAACATTCGGGTTTCTGCATATACATATCTTCATAACCCTAGCGTCACCGAACCTTAAGTGTGTAGACCCTACGGGTTCGGGAGACATGCAGACATGACCGAGACGCTCTCAGTCAATAACCATCAGCGGGATCTGGATACCCATGATGGCTCCCACATGCTCCTCGATGTTGTCATCGGATGAACCACTATGTCGAGGATTCGATCAAACCCTATATGCAATTCCCTTTGTCAATCGGTACGTTACTTGCCCGAGACTCGATCGTCGGTATCCCAATACCTTGTTCAGTCTCGTTACCGGCAAGTCACTTTACTCGTACCGTAATGCATGATCCCGTGTCCAACACCTTGGTCACATTGAGCTCATTATGATGATGCATTACCGAGTGGGCCCAGAGATACCTCTCCGTCATACGGAGTGACAAATCCCAGTCTCGATCCGTGTCAACCCAACAGCTACTTTCGGAGATACCTGTAATGCACCTTTATAGTCACCCAGTTACGTTGTGACGTTTGATACACCCAAGGCACTCTTACGGTATCCGGGAGTTACACGATCTCATGGTCGAAGGAAGAGATACTTGACACTTGCAAAGCTCTAGCAAAACGAACTACATGATCTTTTATGCTATGCTTAGGATTGGGTCTTGTCCATCACATCATTCTCCTAATGATGTGATCCCGTTATCAACGACATCCAATGTCCATAGTCAGGAAACCATGACTATCTGTTGATCACAACGAGCTGGTCAACTAGAGGCTTACCAGGGACATAGTGTGGTCTAGGTATTCACACGTGTATTACGATTTCTGGATAATACAGTTATAACATGAATAAAAGACAATTATCATGAACAATGAAATATAATAATACTTTTATTATTGCCTCTAGGGCATATTTCCAACACGCCATTCATGCCATCTTCACCGTCCCTCCAACAACAGAAGGGCGCCGAAGGGCCGCGACAGCCTTGTCTGGCAGCTACTATTGTTCGCGGAGGAGCTGCTGGGCCTCCTCCTGCATGGTACGGAGGACCGCCATGGCCGACGCAGACGGCGCCCGCAAAAGCTCTGACTGCCACCCTGCCCTGCCGGAGTTGGTCGAGGAGTCGCCAAGCGACCACTCCTCGCCGATCTTGCCGTAAAAGTGGCAACGACGCCTGTCCCCGTCTGCGCCGTGGTGACAGAGCGGTCGAGGGCCCACGCGATGGCGAGGTCCGAGTCGTTGCGGACCCATTCCAGTGCCATGTTAGACTTAGCGAATGCAGAGCGGCTAGGAGCTTTGCGCTAGTCGTACCACGCCTATTGCCTCGTCACACGCTCCTCCTTGGAAACGACAACCCTCGAGCCCGAGGGACCGCCGTAATCACCTCCTCCTTCGAGGTAGTGGAGGATGCGGTCTCGTGCCTTCGTGATCACTGGCGACAACTCCTCCATGATGGGGTGGCGGGGCGGAGACGCGGGCCCGTCAATGCGGACGTACCCGCTGTGCGCCGGCGACGACACGAGCTCCTATTGACGCAGTGTCCGATCTGGACGCCGTGGTTGTGCGCTAGGGGGCGGGTGGGACGCGGTCTCATCCTTGACGCGACGTGCGATGTGGACACCACGGTTGTGCTGGGTGACGCGGGCTCCTCCTTGACTCGCCGAATGGGGACGTCGGCTCCCGTTTCACGCAGATGCGCGACGGTAACAGTGGCTCCTCCTTGACATGCACCGGCGATGGTGGCGCTGAGCCCATCTGACGGACAAATTCTTCGTCCATCAAAGCTGCCTCCGTGAGGAGACGGGGCCACGGCTGCTGGTGGTGTTCCTCCTTGCCGGAGGAGCCAACCCCCGTGGATGTCGTGGGGCCTGGAGAACGAGGATGACGGTGCCATGAACCACCTGATGAAGAGCTGCCATCGCTACTGCCTGCCTGCATGGAGAACCAAGACTTCGACATCGTCGTTGGAGTTGGGGGGCTCAGAGAGGACGGAGAGGAGGAGGGGCTCGAAGAGGACGAAGTGCGGATGTGCATCGCCGGCGCACGGCTTAAATAGCCGCGACCAGTCCAGTCGAAGGGCCGTTCAACCCGCTTCAATGCGGCACAGCTATCGGAGTTGGTTTCTTAAGGACGCGGCATCCACATTGAAGCGCCGACGTCCGAGAGGTCACGTCTATCAGCACCCCCCTCACGCCCGGTCACATCGTACAACATCACTGCCAGCCATTGCATACTCTAGGCCGACATGAATATGACGCAGCAAGCGGCACAGACATTCGGTGGAAAAGCGCGGGAGGGGCAGGCGGGATTTTTGGTGGGCCACGATCATCAGATGTGGGCGTGCAGCGGTCCGGATGCCCGCAAAGGCCCCATTTTTATCTCGAATTTGCGGAAAAAAACCCGTTCATACCGTTAGCGGACCCATATAAATCCTTCTTGGATGACAAAACACATCCAAACATCGCACCACCGTGACGGCTGTGGATGTTTAAGAGTCCGCATTGGAGATGCTGGAAGGCGAGAAAAAGAAAACCTGGAGACTGTCTCTCTGCGATGACTCTCTTTACGTTTTTCTTTTAGTTGCTTTTAAGTTGTTTCTATCCACGTGAGCAACGCAGATACACCGATACAAATCAGTTCGGTACACAGTCCGACCCCCAGCCCGTCCCGTTCCGTCAAAACCAGGAGGAAAAACCAACGGAACGAACTCTCCCGATCCGCCCGACCCGATCCCCAAATCCCTCCGCGTCTCATGGCGGCGAGCCTGTGGCGAGCGGTGATGGGCACCGGCGCCCCGCCCGCGGACGCCACGGACGGCATCGAGTTCTGGCGCGAGCCCGAGCGCGGCGGGTGGCTGGACAAGCAGGGCGAGTACATCAAGACGTGGCGGCGGCGGTGGTTCGTGCTCAAGCAGGGGAAGCTCTTCTGGTTCAAGGACTCGACCGTCACGCGCGCGTCCGTGCCCCGCGGCGTCATCACCGTCGCCTCCTGCCTCACCGTCAAGGGCGCCGAGGACGTGCTCAACCGCAAGTTCGCCTTCGAGCTCTCTACCCCGGGCGACACCATGTACTTCGTCGCCGACTCCGAGAAGGAGAAGGAGGACTGGATCAACTCCATCGGCCGCTCCATTGTCCAGCACTCCCGATCCATGACCGACGACGAGATCGTCGACTACGACAGCGGCCGCCCCGCGGCCGGCGGCAAATCATAGATTCGTCGATTGATTCGGTGAGCAAAAGGACCGTTGAGGCGGTGTCACCTGTAATTCTACTGTTCTACATCGTCTTTGTCATATTTATCTAGATTCTTTTAGTTCATATTTTCCACAGATATGTTGTGTGCACCTGTATATTATTAGTGATTTTAGGTGTCTTTATTTATACTATGGATCGGTTTTGTTCTTATAACTTTTAAGTACTGTTCGATTTGTATTTGGTCCTTAAACTTTCTTATCCAAGTGTATATCTCAAGCCGTAGCAAATTGAACAAGGGGATGTTTCTCGGTGTTTTTGACTTCTGTACATGTAGAGTTGTCTGATAATATTTGGCTTGTTATGACTGGATACATAGTGGCCCATTAACCGTAAAATCATGCATTGTATCTTGTTCGTTCAACATCTTGGTTTGCCTACTCCAGCGAGAATGCTTGGTTGACCATGATGAACTCAGAGCAGTGTTTGTGTACAGAAAAAAAAGGCAACCCTCCTTTGCCTTCTGTCAGTATCAACAGACAGAAGCGACTGCATGATTGTGTTCCATTAACATACTTGTGTTTTTATGAGCTTATCACTTAAAATAGCTTTTGTGCTAATCACTTAACCATGTTGAGAACATCTGCAAAGCTGCAAATAGCAGTATTTAAGTACATCAATATGGTTATAAGCAAATCATGTGAAAACAGCTGTAAACAGTGATGTTATGAGTAATGATACCTCCAATTATATTCCTTCACCTCATTACTGAACATGTCAGGTCCCCATCTCATCATTGGAAATGGCTAAGCTCAAGAGCTGAATGCTTAACATCATTCCTAACATTATTGTGCCATCACGTGGTAGATACATGTGGTCAGTACTGTACTTATGTTCCTGCAAAAAAGAATTGCATTTATGGAGATAATAGTTTCACAGTACATCCTGATAAGATAACTCTGTCTTATGCAGGCTAGCTGCGTAGATGTGTTTTTTCTGTTTCTCTAATTATTTCCTGACTTATGAATGTTATATGTGTATATCTGATTCAAGGACACTTGCTTTGCATGCCCAGCAAGATAATGTTCTGTAGACACATTTATCTGTTAAATATACCAAAGTATTGAAGTGGGATAAAGTTCACATATTTTTCTATGCCAACTTGGCAACATAGTGTTTGGAGCTTGGAGACGACACTCTGCGTCTGTTTTGAAACAGGTATATTAATGTAATTTCGGTTGGGAATACAGACACCTTGTTGAGGTTGAGTAGCTAGGTTCTGGTGCATGACCTATGAAATATGATGCTTATACCAGTTTAACTTGTTAAGGGTACATTTTTGTATCCCACAGGGATCTTTGCAGCTCTAATGGTAGTTCTCTGACGAAAATCAACATAGTTTGAATTTCCAGCATTACATTTTCGTCGGCTTCTATTTTACCAAGTTCGTGTTGTTGTACCTGTGACATGCTCTTCAATATTTTGTTCACATGCCAGATTTGTAAATGTGGTATATAGCCTTTTGTGATGTAACTGCAGCTTCTGAGCTTGCTGTACTTAATTACTGTCCACCTTCTCCTAGATCAGACAATCCTATTTTAACCATGGTCAATGATTTGACCTGAGGATTCATTTGGAGAACAAGTTGACAGTAGAGCTGACTTATAATTTTGTCAACGTCTGCAAATCTGTTGTTGATGCTATTAATCAACATCTGTAATAGTATATCCTTTTACTTCTCTCCAGAATTTTCCAAGTAAAGCTTCTGCTAGTTGTCACAACTTCATCCAGTTGAGCGAAAAATCCCGACTTCTTATTTCGTTCAGATTTATACCCATCATGGTGTTGCTTTTAAGACAGTAGACAATCGTGCTTAACAAGATGATGCTGTGAACTTTGTACTGTTCCAGCTTTCAAATCCGCAGCTTCTTGAAACCCTCCAGGCCCCGGAAGGAAGACCTGCCCAGTATAAGCAAACTGACGATGCTCGTCACAGACCGAATGAATCCTTTTACCTCTTGAAAAAACAAACTGAAACTCGCTTAATATATAAAGCAGACCACAACATCCAAACGAGTTCAAGTGCGGGAAGGAAAATAAATAGTCTGCCGGAGCAACAACACGAACATGCTAAAAAGAAAAAAAGGAACAACACAGGCTAGGAGACTAAGCAAGCGGCGTCCAGCTGCAATGGGGCATTGACCATGCCCCCTAGCAGCTCCTTATCCCGCTGAAATTTGAACATAGAGCAAAAGCAAAGCAACATAGCAACATTTCTGGACTTCCATAAAGGTCCAGCAACCTACAGGCAGCCCAAGAAACTGAACATATGAAAATAGCCACAAGCTTACATTTCCAAGGGAATGGGTTGCCCAGAGTTCTAACTCATGTTCTTATACTGCGATCTGGCAAATAATTTCTCCTTATTGCCGTGTTTTGGAAAAGCTTTATCGGCATCCTCGCTTGAACCACAATCAATTATTATTTTCATACAGTTTGTCTGATTGCATCTGCTTGTTTGCAGATACCCATCTACTAAAATGAAAGGAAAGATCCTACACCTACGCCCACATTAATTGGCCTATAAACTTATTAAATACACTGAATTGCTGGCCTTTCATTCCATGGAATTTTGCGGTAGAGAAAGGTAAGTATCTTATCTTGAAGTGGAGCTAAGCTCGACAAGGGAAGCGTAGGCTCCATCCTTCATCCGCATCAGTTCTTCATGCCTTCCTTTCTCCACTATCGTCCCGTTCTTCACGACGCTGATAATGTCGGCGCCTCTCACAGTCGACAGGCGATGCGCCACCACCACGGTCGTCCTCCCGACCATCACCCGGTCCAGCGCCTCCTGCACCACGCGCTCCGACTCCGCGTCCAGAGCACTCGTTGCCTCGTCCAGCAGGAGCATCTTGGGGTCCTTGATGACGGCCCTCGCGATGGCGACCCGTTGCTTCTGCCCGCCGGACAGCTGGATCCCCCGCTCACCGACGATGGTGTTGTACCCATCAGGCAGCCCGGAGATGAACTGGTGCGCGTTGGCTGCTTCAGCGGCGGCCACAATCTCTTCTTCGGAGGCCTCCCCTTGCTTTCCGTAGGCTATGTTGGCGCGGATGGTGTCGTTGAACAGCACTGGCTCTTGCGCCACGAGCCCGATCTGTAGCCGAAGCCAGCTGACTTTGAGGGTCGGAAGCTCCACGCCGTCAAAAAGGATCCTGCCTGAACTCGGGTCGTAGAACCTCTCGAGCAGCGCAATGGCGGTGGACTTCCCACTTCCACTCTCTCCAACAAGGGCAGCTGTCTGTAAAGATAGTGGCACCAGATTAACCTTCGTACTAGCTAGCATACCTATTAGTTAACATAGAAAGAAGGTTGTCAAAAAAAAGTTGACATAGAAAGAAAGTAACCTTTCCAGAAGGAATTATCAAGGACAGATCAGTGAATATTTGAACATTAGGGCGTAAGGGGTAACTGAAGCACACATTCTGGAACTCAATGTCACCCCTGAGATTTGCAACCACCATGCCCTCCTCGCTGCTGGAATCTATCTTGGACTTATGGTCAAGAATTTCGAACACGGAGATGGCCGATTCACTAGCCTTGGTGCTATCTGCACCTACTGCGCTTGTTCGTGAGATCCCAGTAGCCGCCAAAACTAATACGAAGAAGACCTGAGAATCGGTGGATTAGTTAACAAAAATACGAGGTTAGAACAATCAGCACTCAAGTTCTGAATAAGAATAATGTGCTCGTACCCGAAACACTTCAGGAAATGTTGCCGTTCCTTCATGAACAAACTTTGCACCGACGTAGAAGCAGAGAGCATAAGTAAGGTAGAACATAAGGAATGAAAACCCAAATCCCAAGCCACCAACAACACCTTCCCTCACTCCCTGCCTTGTTGGAGATTCACATTTCTTTTCATAGGCATCCATCACCTTCTGCTCTGCGCAAAACGACGCCACGGTTCTGATTCCTCCAACGGCGTCGGTTGCTACTTGACTTGCTTCCTCATACTTTAACTGCATCCCACCAAACTATTAGACAAAACAACTCTCCATCTGACAAATACGTGTATGAACATTGGTCATTTTGTTGGTGTTGTTTTTGAGAAAAAATGAATAATAGTAATTGCTAATTCACAGCATGCACCTTTGCATTTTTATTGAGACCTTTCAGGAACTTCATTTGAGCATAGGCTTGGAAACCCACCAATGGAACCACCACTGTGATAATCAATGCCAGCTTCCAGTTTGCCACCATAGCTATTGCGAAACCTACTATGATGGTCGATATAGTCTGGACATTAAGTGCTAAATTTTCTCCAACAAGCCGCTTCACGTTCAGAGCATCAGTCGATAGCCTTGCACCTATTGCTCCACTAGAAAAAAAGTTGAAACTTGTCTAAGTAAATCTGTAGAATATTGCACTAGTTGACAAGGATAACTCTTCACAATTTTTTCTTTGAAAATGCCAGATGGATTAATCTTAGCATTGATAAAAATTGTAAGAACACTGCTCAAGCTAGTTAGCATACATAAATGTTCTTAAAAAAACTGTATACTAACTGTTAGGGCAAAAGGAACCTTTGTGACAACACATCATGATGAGAAAAAGACTAAACACAGACCTAGAGTGTTCAGGTTTATCAAACCAGTTGATGTCCTGGTGCATGACACTTCGGAATGTCAGCGACCGTATGCGCTCCACAAGCTTCCCACCTGCTAATCCAAACAAGAAGTACTCTATTGGAATCAGAACAAGCGCACAAGCACCCAGCATGGCAAACATGCTTGCCCAGAACCTCGAGTCCTTGAGTAGTTCTGCTGGCGGCTCATAAAACGTCTTTATTGCACTTGAAATCAATATGCCATATACAGGCAAAATGGCCCCGTGCATTGCAGCAGCAACCGAACCAAGAGCAAGAACAAGAGCCTCTGGTTTGTTCAGATAAAAGAGTCGGCCGATTGGAGCTTTCTTTCTGTCACTAGATATTTTATCTGCACTCTCCTCTAGGTCTTGATCATTGTTGAATTCCATGGGATCACATGGAGCAGGGTAAGGATGTGTACCACTGTGCCCAAAAGAGGAGCCTTTACTGGTTGATCTTCTAAAGGAGCTACCTTGGCTTCTTGGTTTCCTTGTGAACGACCTAGAGCCAAAACTGTTTTCCATTATCGCATCAGGATCGACATTAGGGGCTTCTGCTACCTGCAGAGTCTCTTGCAGATGAATCAGCTGAGAGTATGCACCTTCAGGTTTGTTCACCAGTTCTACATGTGAACCTGCTCGAAATTCACAGATCAAGTAGCAAGTCAGGACATCTATTTTGAAACAGAGTATGTACTTCCTATACAGAGGTTGTCAATTCTCATATGACATACCTTGTTCCACAATCTTCCCGTGTTGTAGGACAGATATGACATCAGCGTTCTTTACTGTGCTTAGGCGGTGTGCAACAATGATTGTAGTCCTTTCTAACATTACCCTATCCAAAGCTTCTTGAACGACCCTCTCAGATTCCATATCCAGCGCGCTGGTTGCTTCATCAAGTAGCAATATCCTAGGGTTTTTTATAATCGCTCTAGCAATTGCTATTCTTTGCTTCTGCCCTCCAGACAGCTGAATTCCACGTTCCCCAACCATTGTCTCAAGACCCTGCAATGTTTCACAAAATATACATACTTTTAATTAACCATGAGTGAGTTAGCAACAGAATTAACATTATGTACATCTTAATTTCGCACTGTACATTTGGCAGTTTATCAATGAAGTTTGCTGCATTTGCAAGCTCGATTGCTCTTCTGATCTCTTCGAGATTAAGATCATCCTTCCCATAGGAAATATTTTCCCTGATCGTACTCGAGAACAATACTGGTTCTTGGCTGACGAGACCGATTTTTCCTCTTATCCACCCAAGAGTCATTCTTCTAATGTCAACTCCATCTATCAAGACTTCCCCAGACTGTGGATCGTAGAATCTCTCCACCAAACTGACGACAGTTGACTTTCCACTACCGCTCACTCCAACTAGTGCCATTGTAGTTCCACTTGGTACCAGTAAGGAGAATCCATCAAATACCAAATGTTCAGGCCTGGTAGGATAGCTGAAGTAGACATCCTTCAGTTCAACATCACCCTTGATGTCTTCCAATATGATACCTATGGTGTTATATACATCAATACATGGTTGTCTTTCAATTGTCTTGAACATTCTATATGCTGCTCCTTGACCTTGTGCAAAAGCTGTTATTGATGGTGCTGCCTGACCTAAGGACCTGCAGAAGAGACGTAACTCGAGTCAGAAACCAGAAGATCTCGAAAACAGACATGGAAGACCCTATTTGACATACTATGTTTGAAAGTCTGACTGCTGCTTTACAGATCCCACATCCTTATCAGAAACAAATTAGCAAGCACGATGTTACATCCTTCGGAGAACTGTGGGCTGGTCTGGTGCAGCAGCCGTGACCTTTTAGTATCATATGTCATATGCCCACATGACACACGGTCACGGAGAGGCACGTCCATGGGGAAACGTGGCACATTACTCATCTATTAATCTAACTATGTCTAAATTGCCACTTATCAGATATAGTGTTCTTCAAGTCATTCTTAACCACATATAATTCAAGAATAAAATGACCCGGTACTCAAGAAAGTTCATTAAAAAATCTAAAGCCCACCAATAATGCTCTCAACATTGCACCCCTAGATTCAAAGAGGAGCTCAAATGGATTATCTTCAGAGCTCACAGAAAGAAGTATATTGATTTTGAGGCCTGGGTCAACTCTTTTAGATAGCTTGCTCCCCAGGATATTTGTTGTTGGTGTATTGTGTAGTTCTTTTCTTTTATCTTTTTGAACTATTTTTCTGTATACATTATTTTGAAAAATCAATAAAATGCACGCAGCAGAGTCCTGATTTTTCCTCTAAAAAAATGCACCCCTAGCTATAATCTCCGCCCTTCAACAACCTCTGAAACAAGTTTTAAGTATGTACTCAGAATATTAAAGTGGTAAGGACTAATGTACGGAACTTACATTGCGCCAACCATGACGGACATTATAATAGTAATAACTATGCCACCATTATATCCTCGGTCGACTATCAATTTAGATCCATACCAAACTGCCAACCCATAGCTGCAAAACAAGATTGCCATTATTGAACCCACTCCAAGGCCACTGACAGCACCTTCTCGACGAGCAGACTCATATGCTTTTCTTATGAACTTGTTATATGTTGTTATAGCTTGCTTCTCACCATTGAATGAGACAACCTTCAAAGCATAAGCATAAGAAGAGAATAGTGACCGCAAGAATCAATAACAAAAATAAAGCATAATTTCTATTTGGTTTGGGCCACAAATCAAAGAACAGGAAAACAGAAGGCAAACATTGACTTCGACAAAATATTGGCGTCCAAATTGGCCAGGTGAGTTGTTCTAACTTTGGCCAAAAATGGCTTAGAAAGCCCCCAACAAATGGAACCTTCCCAAAATTTTGACATCACACCTTATAGGGGCCAAATGTGTAAAACTTTGACTCGCATGGTCATGGGCATCAAACGAAGTAGACCATGTATCCACTAGCACTCACCGTTCGAATGGTCCCAATAGTTTGCTCAACAATGTCTCCAGCATCACCATATTTTGCTTGCATTTTAGTGGACAACGTTGTCATCATCCTTGACACAATAGCACCGGCCACGGCTACTGGAGGGATGCTTGAGAGCATGACAAGTGTCAAGAGCCATCCTCTCACAAATGCAACAATGAAGCCTCCAAAAAAGGTAGAAAGGAGCTGTATGATCTTGCCAACCTATGAGAAAAATGTATGTATAGCAAAGTGTTAAAATAAAATGGAATTCTAGTTATTATTAGATACTTATACAGAAGGTTAATGGACTAAGCTTTGCAATGTCTGGTAGCAAGTTCATGTTATATATCCAATTCACTGAGTGGGTCTTCATCTCTGCAAGTCTATCAAACTGGTATTTCGTTGGTTATTATTAATATGGATCCATGTGAATGCAGTGTGCACCCATTACTTGTCGACTGAAGACAGGTGCAAAATTATGTGTTGTCCGTATAACAGAGCTGAGCCCAGACTCATATCGTAGGTTCATTTTGAGTACAAAAAATACGACAATTTATTTTCTCTATGACTTTCAGCTACCAATCTTTTCTAAAGAGCTAGCTTCTAGTCCGTGAACATACTGTTAGGTTAGCACATAAAAGAATGTAAAATCATTATACCACCTTCAATGTGACGAAATACACACACTTTCCCATATTGGTCAAAGAGATCGGTCATCTAAAGTGACAAAATGAATGAGAAGAGCCTTTTTATGTACAAGCTTATGCATATTGGCTGTAAGATTATAGCATCTAACAATGCTTTGAATGATGTGTCACAAGCACTCCTTGTGATAAAACAGCCTACCTTTTCTCCAATGGCATCTTGAATGAGGAATGTGTCCCCAGACATCCTCTCAACAACTTGTCCAGTGCTCATTTCCTTGTCAAAAAAAGCAACGTCCTGTCTGAGAATCGCCTTGAGATACATAGCTCTGATTCTTGCTGCCTGTCTTTCTCCAGTAATTGTCCAGCATGATACCTCTATCAAAACATCAAACTGATCAATAAAATGAAGGATGCTTTGAGTATTACCCTTAAAGTTACTCTAGATGATCTAACTCTTAGGCTCGTATTCTGAAATATCTCATTCATATCAGTACATTGAGAGTTTGAGACACAAAGCATCTGCGTTTTCTCAAAAATAAAATTTACTCTGGATAACAGTATTGAAACATTTTTTTTTCAGGAACAAGCAAGCAGGGAGTCAGAGCATCTCCAACCACAAACCTTAAATTTTGCCCACATTTGTCAGCGGACATTGCCCGGACATGTCCGCCCCTCTCCCCCATTTACCCGGGTAGACAACGGCACTCCCCATTTTTTTCAGACATTTCACCGAACACGTTGCGTGCACAGCCCGGACGTAGCGGAGCGCCCCAGATACAGAATGCACGCACGCGGCGGCAGGACGGCAACGCTCTCCGTCCAGCGACGAGCGCCACCACCCTCGCATGCAGCAGCAACAGCAGCACACAGCTCACGCGCTCATGCAGCAGCATCAGGCACGCATCAGCAGCAGCACACCATTAGCAGGTAGCAGCAGCCTACATCGCAAGCCCAAGCACGCACCACACAAGAGCCCGCGCTAGCAGCCGCCCGGGCGCGGCGACCTCCGGTTCATGGTGCGACTGCTGGAGCGCTCGGGGCTCTGGGACGTGCGTCCGCTCGCTGCGCCGAGCGTGCGGAGGGCGGGCGGCTGGCTCGGTGGACCGCGCGTGGAGATGACGTGCGCGCGTGGTCGGGGAGCTCGAACCGAGCCACCGGCCGCTGTGCTTCTCCCTCAGCACCGGAGCAGTGCCTCCCGGCCGTGGTACCGGCGTCGTTGCGGGCGGCCTGGCCCTCAGCATCTCCAACGGCCGCGCGAAACCACGCGCGCGGGGTAAACGCAGCTTTTAGCGCGCGCGGGGCGTTTTGCCGCGCTCCAGCGGCGGCGGGAAAATCGCGCGTGCCGGAACCGTTTCCCCCCGCGCGCGAAAAGGCGCCAGCTCGCGCCTCATTTTTTGCGCACCGCTTACGGTGTGGCGCGCGCCACGCGCCTCTTCACGCCTCCTCTTCTCCTCTTCCTCTCCCTCTCTGCCGCGCGCCGCTCCAGCGCCCCGCCACTGACGCGCCTCCACCGCCCCAGCGCCCCGCCATGCCGCCGCGCCGCCGAGGAGCGTCCGGCTACCGCGGCGTTCGCCTGCGCCCCAACGGCGCTACTACGCGGAGATACACTCCGGCGATCTCCGGCTTGGCCTCGGCACGTACGGGACGGCGCGCGAGGCAGCCCGCGCGTACGACGCGGCGGCGTGGCGCCTAGGCCGGCCGCGCGGCCAGATGAACTTCCAAGATGTGTACACGCTCCAGCAGGCGCTCGACGTCGCCCCGCCGCCTCGTCTGAATACGAGTTCTTCGTCAGTATGGAGATCTTCGAGCGTGCGCTCAACTTCAAATGGGAGGTCATCGTCGTCTACGGAACGGCGGACCACAGCCGCTCCCCGACATTCCTCGCCGAGCTGCAGCAGAAGATCTCTGCGTCCTCCCTACCCGTTGTGGTGGTAGGGGGGGGGACTTTAACCTCATCCGCTCCCCGGATGAGAAGAATAACGACCGGGTTAATCGCCCCCGGATGCAGATGTTTAACGACTGCATCGCGGAGCTTGGCCTCCGTGAGCTCGAGCGCACGAGGGCCCAGTTCACCTGGACTAACCGTCAGGCAAACCCGACGCAGTCTGTCCTAGACCGTCTTAGTTTCCCCGGATTGGGAGCTCAGATGCCCCCTGGCCTCGGTCCAGGCAATTACCAGGATCGGGTCTGACCATGTCCCTCTCCTCCTCTCCTCGGTTGATGAGCGCCCCCCCATTCCCCCCTGGTTTCGGTTCGAGGACTTCTGGCTCAACCAGACCGGGTTCCGCGAGGCGGTTGCGGCCAGGTGGGCCGCCGCTCGCGTCTCCCCCCACCGCACCATGTCCGCGGTCGACTCCTGGCAGTTCTGTGCCAAGCTAGCCTGCCAGTTTATGAAGGGCTGGGGCGCGAACCTTGGCCGGGATATTCGTGAGCGCAAGAAGGCCATCTTAAGCGCTATCCAGGCCCTGGACGTCCGTGCTGACCTGTCGGGGATCTCCCCGGATGAGTGGATGTTGAGGTATGACCTCGAGGACCAGCTCTCGGCCATTTACACGGACGAGGAGGCCTACTGGTGGATGCGCGACACTCAACGCTGGGTGCTCCAGGGCGACGCCAACACGGCCTACTTCCAGGCGATTGCCAACGGCCAGCGGCGTCGTAATTCCATTCATTCCCTGTGGGCGGGTGAATCCCAGCTTGTTCGCCCCTCGGACATTCGCGCCCACGTAGATGGCTTCTATAAAGCCCTGTTTTCCCCCACCCCTAGGGGTGGGGCTGCTCTGGCCCCCGATACCTGGTCGGGGGTCCAGCTTGTGTCCGCCGAGACCAATGACGCTCTAGTGGCTCCTTTCTCAGAGGAGGAGGTCCTTGCGGCGATCAAAGGAATGAACCCCTCCTCGGCCCCGGGCCCGGATGGACTGCTAGTACTGTTCCTTAAAACATTCTGGCAGACCATTAAGCCTGAGGTCATGGCCCTCTTCGACGAGTTCTTCTCTGGAACCATGGACCTGGGGCGCCTGAACTATGGGATCATTACCCTCATCCCTAAAGTTCCTGGGGCCTCGGACATCCGCCAGTTTCGCCCAATCACCATGATCAACATGATCTTCCGGATCCTGGCCAAGGGGTACGCCAATAGGGTGAGCCTTCTTGCAGACTCCATCACCCACCCCAACCAGTCCGCCTTCATCCAAGGCCGATTTATTTTGGATGGGGTGTTGGTCTTCCACGAAGTCCTGCACGAAGTTCGAGCAAAGCACCTCCGCGCGGTGTTCCTTAAGCTCGACTTCCACAAGGCCTACGACACGGTGCACTGGCCCTTCCTTCGGGAAGTATTGCTTCGGAAGGGCTTCGACGACCGCTGGGTGACACGTGTTATGCAACTTGTCACCTGCGGCCGGACGGTGGTCAACATCAACGGTGAGATCGGGCCCTACTTCCCCACCTTATGTGGGGTTCGCCAGGGTGACCCGTTCTCCCCGTTCCTCTTTAACATGGTGGTCGATGCCCTTGCGGTCATCCTGGATAAGGCCAAGGCGTGCGGTCATATTCGGGGCGTTGTCCCTCACCTAGTTGGCTCTGGAGGGGTCTTCCTCCTCCAGTATGTGGACGACACCATTATCATGGTTGAAGGCTCCGAGTCCGACATCGCTAACCTGAAGTTCCTCCTCTTATGCTTCCAACAAATGTCCAGACTCACCATTAACTTCGACAAGAGCGAAGTGATGGTCCTTGGCTACAACCCGGATGAAGCCTCGTCCATTGCGGATAGGCTTAACTGCCGCCTGGGCACCTTCCCCACCACTTACTTGGGGGTGCCCATTAGTGACTCCAGACTCACCGTCGCGGATCTGCGACCGACGGTGACTAGGATGCAGTGCAGGGTTGAACCCTGGAGGGGTCACTGGCTGTCGAAAGCCGCAAGGGTGATCCTTATCAGTTCCTCGCTTGCGAGCCCCCTCTGGTTCCTCTTGAGCTTCTATGGCCTTCATGAGACCCTTCACCAGGAGGTGGACAAATACCAGTCGAGGTTCTTCTGGGCTGGCGAGGACAACAAACAGAAGTACCATATGGTGAGCTGGTCCGACATTTGCAAGCCCAAAGACCAGGGGGGGTCTCGGGATCCTCTCTTCTCGACGCATGAACATTGCCCTCCTAACTCGCTGGTTGTGGCGTATTGCCAACGGGGAGGGAGGCCTCTGGCTCACCATCATCCGCAATAAATACCTTCATGGCCAGCCTCTTGCCTTCTGCCAACGTATGGGCGGTTCTCAGTTCTGGCAGTCCGTGATCCAGCTCCTGCCCGTACTATGCATTGGCACCTCTGTCTCTGTTGGCTCCGGTGCCTCGACCCTATTTTGGTTAGATCTATGGCTAGGGGACGCCCCCCTGGCGGTGCGTTTCCCTGAGCTCTTTGCCATTGTGGTTGACCCTCGGGTCTCGGTCGAGACGACCCTTATTGACTTAGGGCGTCTCGCCTTCCGGCGCACGTTTGGCCCCCTTGAGGTCGCCGCCTGGGACTCCCTCCTCCAGGACATTGCTCTTTTGCCGATGGATGTGGCGGAGGACCGAGATGCTCTATCCTGGCACCTCGAACCTTCTGGCCGTTTCTCCACGAAGTCCCTATACGGCGCCATTGCTCCATCGTCGGCCCCGGAACCATTTAGCCTGATCTGGGATATCCGTCTCCCGCTGAAGATCAAGATCTTCCTGTGGCAATGGATCCGTGGTCGGCTCCCCTCCGGTGTTGAGGTCCTCAAGCGGAATGGCCCGGGTGATAGGAGGTGCCCCATCTGTGGCACCATTGAGGATGCTAACCACATCTTTTTCTCGTGCCACTCTGCCCAGTTCCTTTGGGCCTGCTTCCACGAAACGGTCGGTGGACAGTGGTGTAATACCAACTTCCCCGACCTGCTTGCCGAGCTTAACGCCTGCCCTGCCCGCTACCGCCATATTAGATGGTTGTGCGTGGGGGTTCTCGCCTGGACGCTCTGGAACATCCGTAATAAGCTTGTTATTCAGAAGGTGCCCCTTCGCCGTGCGACTGACGCAATCTTCAAATTGTGTGGTTACCTGCAGCTTTGGCGGCCGCTTAGCCACCCCCAGGACCGAGACGTCATCACCGCCCTCCTCTCCGATCTTCGCTCGATGGCGCTCCGCGTGGTTCCCTCGCTGCCGCCCCCTCCTCCTGAGCCTGACTAGGCCTCCTGGCGCCTGTGTGGACTGTGGCCTGCGTTTTTTTGAGTGTAGGGCTTGTTGTGCTGTGCCCTCAGCTGAGACCCTTTGTTGTACTATTTTGGCTCTTGTGGACCTCCGTGTGTGTGTTTGGTGTGTGTTGGATCTTGTTGGATGCTTATTGGGCGGTTGGCTTTATAATATAAAGTGGGGCGAAAGCCTTTTTCGGTAACACGGCACAAGACCGTGCGGAGCACGCCGAGCGGCAGCGCCGCCTCCTCGTCGCCTAGGAGGACGAGCAGGTCATGGCGGAGTGGCGCCGATGCCACCCAGAGGACGTCGCCTACGAGCAAGTCTACTGGGCAAGGCGTCGCGAGGAGGACACGCGAAGGCGCCGCGAGGCGCGGTTGGACAGGCGTCGGCGGAAGGCGTTGGTGAACGTGCAGACCGATCTCGTTGCAGCAGGTGGGAGGTCGTTCTTCACGGAGAACGATGATCGTTGGTTGGACATATGGCTATCAACCTCGGACGACACCGCCGAGGATGATAATGGTGATGATGATAGCGACTTAGAGTAGTTTTTTTATGCTATCTATTTAGTTTTTTATCGTTTGTCGTTTTTATTTTATGCAATCTATGTTTCCGATGTAAAGTACCTTTGTATCGTTAAAATTCTATGCAATCTATCTAGTTTCTATGCTTTCAATGCCTACATCCTAGTTTGTAGAATGAGCGCGCGCGCTGCAATTTTTGCGCGGCTGCTAGAGCGGCACGCGCGCTGCATTTTAGCACGGCTACTGGAGCTGGCGCTGCGTGCCGCGCCAAACCAGACGATGGGTGCACGCTAAAGCCATTTTTTACGCGCGGCGCGTTCGGCGACTGTTGGAGATGCTCTAAGGGCATAGCCAATGCTATAGGGTGGACAGCTGCCCTAGTATCCACGTAGGTTCGGATGGTCCGGAAAGGTTGAAAATGTTGTGCTCAGAATAAAGTGGGTGCTTGCAGAGGAGACTGCCTCCTAATGACAAAAGCTTGCTTCGATGGTGGGAGCTGTGTGTGTGCGAGGTTGCATGCCATGTCGTATTGAAGGAAAGTGAGAGAGAGAATGGAGGAGTAAAGAAAGAAAAGGGGATAGATGGGCCCTCAAAGGAATCTGCAGCATTTCTAAGAGTGATTTCATACAGTGATTTCAGTTTAGGAACCTACGTGGATGGGCTGCCTCATTGTATATGCCCTAAGAGAGACTCATGATTCCGTTAATTCGGTAAATACTCCCCATATGTAAAACAAATTTAAGGGAAAAAATTTAGGACGAAGGAAGTACAATTTTAAACACCCTCTGCTCCTAACTCCTACTGAGGTCCATTCACAAATGTAAGACTTTTGAATATTCTCTCAAAAGGAAAAGGAAAACGTTTGGGCTCGGCGTGCCGGCCGAAAGCTCGGCCGGCGCCTTGTCCATGCATGCGCCACGCGGTTCAAGACCTCACACGCATCGCGTATCCTCCTCTCCTTCTCCCTTCTTTTTCTCTTCTCCCGTTGCTCATCTCTCTCCCCTTTTTCTCAGGGACCCCGCCGCCATGGTTAACTGTCGCCGCTGGAGGCTTCCTAGGGCGCCGCCGACACGAGAATCAGCCAGTCCGGCCGCCCTCAGCCAGATCCGCTCGGATCCGCGCCACCGGAGCTCTGACTGCCTCGCCAGACCTGGCCACGCCACAGCTGCAACCGCGGGCTCATCGCCGGGGGTGCTGCGACCGGCGCTACCGGAGCTGCCACCACCAACAAGGAAGCTGCAACCGCGGGCGAAAGTTGCTGCATGTGTGGATCCGACGAGAAAGACATGAGATGACGGCGAGGCCAGCGAAAGGCGGCTAGTGCGGCGACAGGCGAGCGCGTGGGGTGGTGCTTCGAGGCCGGGTGTGTGCTCGTCCATGGAGGTGCGAGCACTGGGGAGAAAAAGGCACGGGAAAGGAGACCCACTCGAACGGCTGACCGCGTCCAAATCGGGTGGCTGGGCAGCGATCGGCCCAAATTTGGGTCGGCGCACCGGCGCCTATCGTTGCCCACAGAAAAAAAAGGTGTTTTAGATATTTCAATATATGCTACTCCCTTTGTCTTATAATATGAGAGCGTTTTTTGCACTAGTGCAGTGTAAAAAACACTCTTATATTATGGGACGGGCAGAGTACTATGGATTGCAATGAGTGAACAGACACACTAAAATGCGTTTATGTACATTCAAATCGGAAAAAAGATAGAACATCTTACGTTTGTGAATGGAGTGAGTACCACACTAGAGACTGTTTGGTTTGAGACTAAATTTGTCGATGGTTGCCACACCTAAGGTTAGGTAAGTTTGATCAACTCAGATGGATGTTTGGTTCAAGCCACACTTTAGGCAAGCCACGCTAGGCAAAAGCTGTGGCAAGATTGCTTTAGACTTGCCAATTTGTGGCTCTTATTTTATTAAACTAACCTTAGGCAAACTTGACAAAAATGTATGACAAAGTGTGGCAATCCAAAGCATAGAACCAAAAGGGCCTTAAAACTACCCCACAAGGTTTCAATAAAAGGAAACACTTGAAAATAGTTGGTTGATAACTCTTTGTGCATCGACAACATTCACGTGGGGCATGGTGTCGTCTTCGATGAGGATAGATAGGAGAGAAAGAAAAGAGAGGTGAAAGTGGCTACAAGTGGGGTCACGGGTGGTCTGGAGCTCACATGGAGTGCATGTTCAGGTCACCCTGGTTCTACTCCATATTTAGGCTGACTTTATGGTGGTCTTGACATTTAGGAACGATTTGGAAGCTTTCGTTGGGCCAGGGGTTTCTTTCCAGACATATTTGATAAAGCAATTTCTATCCAAACATATATCTATTTTTTTAACACATATATTTCTCAATTTTATTGCATACAAAAGGCACTCACGAAGTGTTGAAGCAAGTCCTGCTCCAATACCAAGATAAACAAAGTTAATGATCACCTGAAAACAAGAAATATTAAATTAGAAATCTATAATCTATAATACATAAATAGTTGATCCCCACTAAGCTAATTCTCTTGACATGTAGCCTAGCCACGTCATCAAACTTGCCATGTCTGCAGTTCAGTTACATGTTTTCACTTTCATGCTGACAAAGAGCACTATCCCAACTACAAGTGTTGATAGCACAATGTCTGTGCCTTGCTACGAAGCCAAAAAGACAGAGTTAGGCCATCGTCTTAGGAGATTGAAAGACGTTGGTGTCCTGTAATGGTTGGGTGATTCAAAATTTAAAAAGAGAGAGAAAATACAATGAGAGATTTCCACGCGACAGGGTTGGAGAATCTTAAACGCCCATATTAAGTCCTTTGCTAGATTTATAGTGAAACACCATGTCGTATATTGAAACACAAGAGGGTGTACATTAGTTAGGAGACCGCACATGGTCGTGGATCAATTAAAAGGATGAGGTCCACAGTAGCATTGGAATTACAATTTGTTTGCTCTCTTATGCTATGAAGGATTGGTTGGGAAGAGAAACTAAAACTAAGTATTTGTCATTTGTGTCTTCTACAAGTATTGGCTTCAGAAAGTAATATTGTATTTGTTATTTGTGTTAGGTTCACTTTATGTCATACATTTCAATAACATAGTTACGAGATGCATTTCAATTACTAAATCACTTTGCTACGGGATACTTTTCAATTTTATATATAATATATTTCAATAATAAGGTTCCTATAAATTTCAAAAAATGTCATATATTTCAGTAATGAGGTGCATTTTAATACCATATCACTTTGTTAGCAGATGCATTTCAACACCGGATGCTTCACTACCAAATCATTTTTTAAACATATGAAATTAAATACCAGATTAATTTAAATTACCCGACCATTTTCAATACCACATCCATTTCAATAACGTAAACATATTTCAATTTCAGTATAGTTTTAAATGTACATTTTAATAAAATTTAGTATCGCATCCATTTCAATGACATAAAAGTGGAATACAGATGATAAATGTCAGTGCGAGCCTCTGTTTTCAAGGCGTCCCTAAGGCGTCGCCTAGGCGACGCTTAGGCGTTAGGGCGTCCTGCGGGGTTGAGGCGTCCACCTCGCCTTAGGTGGCTGTCTAAGGCGTCCGCCTTAAGCTATAAGGCGCCCGAGGCGTCTGCCTAGGCGTCCAGGTGGTTGCCTTAGTCCATTTTGGACGCCTTCACTTGCTAGGCAGGCAAGGGAGCTGTTTTAGGCGCGGAACAGAGTTTTGGCGGGAAACTGGAATGGTGTTGGCGCCAACAGGTAAGAGGGGAGAATGAGAGAGAGAGAAACAACCCCCAATCCACACACTCCCCCTCCTTCTCTCCAGTGGCTCCTCTCCAACAGATCTGGTTCCTCCTCTGCAGCAGATCCTCTCCGGCAGCTCCTCCCCCTCCTCTCCAATAGCTCCTCCTCTTCTTCCTCCTGTCCAGCAGCTCCTCCTCGTCCTCCTGTCCAGCAGCTCCTCCTCCTCCTCTCTAGTACAGCAGCAACAGTAAGGTATAACTCCCTCTCCCTTCTCCCACACCCTCCTCTGCTCTCTTTCTTCTTTGTTGGACTGTTTTGTGCTAGCTGGTTGGTGGTTGCTCACTTGTCTCTTATAGTGGTTACTGGTTAGTGCCTTAGTGGATGCCTGAATGTTAGTGATTAGTTTAGTGATAGTGGGGTTAGTGCCTTAGTGGATGCTCCTTGGTTGAATAAAATAATGATGGCTCTTAGATTTATGGGTGGATTAGAATAAAGGCTAGTTGAATACTGATGCATGATGTGTTGCTCAACAATGGATTAGTTTAATGACTAGTTGAATGCTGATTAGTTTAATGGCTAGTTGATTGTTGTTGTTTGCTACATCTGCATGAGTAGAGTAGTTTAGTTGCTGCCACAACAGCCTTTTCATATGTCTGGTACCCTTTTGTCTATCTAGTAAGTACTTTATTGTTTGTTGCCTTGTTGCCATGGCAGCCCTTTTATCAGTTATGCTAATATTCATTTGTGTTTGGTTGTTTGTTGCAGGTAGTAGAAGTGTAGCACCATGGATGGAAATGCAGCAGCTGATGGGGGTGAGCCCACCTATGATCCAATGAAAGATCCAACAAGGAAGCCACAACGGTCAAATGATCCGGGATGGAACTATGGATATTGGTCTAAGCCTCCAAATCGGGATCTTGTTGTGTGCGCTCTTTGTGGCAAGATAACTTCTGGAGGGATCAAGAGGCATAAAGAGCATCTTGCGGGCGTCGGGGGAGATGCAATTGGTTGTCCTAAGGCCACCACACAATTGAGGAGAGAAATGGGAGCATATTTGGAGCAAAATAGGAGGATCAAGGGAGTAGTAGATGTAGATGATGCTCCTGATGTTGTGGAGGTGAGTTCAGTTGGAGCAAACATCACCTCTAAAAGGCCAAGCTCAAGGACAACAGCCAAGCAGAATAAGAAAGTGTTTATCACCAACATGCAAGGTAAAAAGAAGTCTGTTGCTTCTACCGCCAATAGTTCCAAGCCAATTGTTGCCATGCTACGAAGAACACCTGAGGATCTTGTAGATGAAAGACGCCCTGGGTGTTCTCAAAGCACCATGGAGTCCAGCACAAAGACTTCGGAAGAGAGTCAGTATGTCAGTATGTAGTGGGAATTGTTCTTTTACGAGTGTGGCATTCCATTCAATGCTGCAAGTAGTAGGCAGTTTGAGGTTGCAATTGAAGCCTCTTGTCAATATGGTTCAGGTTACAAGCCTCCTAGTGCACATGAGCTGAGAGAGCCATTGCTTAATGATTGTGTGAAGGAAACAGGACTTTTGAGGAGGCAACACGAGGCAGCATGGAAAAAATATGGATGCACAGTCATGTCGGATGGCTGGTCGGATAAAAGAGGACGCCATTTGATTAACTTCCTTATTAATAGTCCAGAGGGCACTTTCTTCTTGGAGTTGGTTGATGCCTCAAGTGTATGTCATGACGGTGATAAGATAGCTGATTTGCTTGAGAAGAGAATTCTGGATGTTGGAAAAGAGAATGTGGTACAAGTTCTCACCGATAATGGTGCTAATTACAAGAAAGCTGGCCACCTTCTAATGGAGAGGATGCCTACTCTATATTGGAGCCCATGTGCATGTCATTGCTTGGACCTAATGTTGGAAGATATAGGAAAGTTGAAGGCATTTAAGAAGCCTATTGCAGGGGCTAGACGTGTCACAACTTTCATCTATAGACATGGAAGACTTCTTAGTCTAATGAGGAAGGCCACGGGTGGGGATCTTGTGAGACCAGCAGCCACTCGTTTTGCCACAGCCATCCTCACACTTAGGAGTTTGGTCAAGAACAAGGTTGCATTGAGGAGTTTATTTACATCTGATGAATGGGTTGGAAACAAGTTAGCAAAAACACAAGTTGGCTTGAATGTGCAAGAGATTATACTTTCAATGGAGTGGTGGAGCGCAATTGAGGACTGCCCTAGAGCTTTAACTCCACTTCTTAGAGTTCTTAGAGTAGCGGATGGTGATGACAAGCCTGCCATGCCAGAGATTAAAGCACTTATGATTTATGCAAAGGAGATGATCAATCTAGGTTTCCCTCAACAAAACAAGCAACCATTGCTCAAGAAGATCTTGGCCATTGTTGACAAGCGTTGGGAGAATCAAATGGATCATCCATTGTATGGGGCTGCTCTATTTTTGAACCCAGGAAAGTTCTTTCCTATTGTAAGCAGAAATAATGATGCCTTAGTTGGGGAGCTTAGGAGCTTCTTTAACGATGTGCTTGCAAAAATGGTACCGGATGCCAATGTTCGAAAAAAGATTGATCAACAATGTGTGCTCTATGAGGGCCAGTGAGAAGGCTTTTCTAATCCATTGGCACTCGAGATCATGAGCACGAGAAACCCTCGTAAGTCATATTAAATGCATCATGTTAATTCCAGTTCCAACAATGTAATTTCTATACAAACTCTTAATATGTGTCAATTTTTATCATTTTAGTTGATTGGTGGAGTTCATTTGGTGGTCGGGCCATTGACCTACAAAGGTTTGCAAATTGCATTGTTAGTCTTTGTGCTTCATCATCTGGTTGTGAGAGGAATTGGAGCACGTTTGAATTTGTAAGTCAACTAGTAAAGTAGTATTTGTGTTTGTTTAATGATGATTTCAACAAGTTATTTACTTATTTCACTTGTTTTTTCTACTTTGTAGATCCATATGAAGAAAAGGAACAGGTTACAATGGAAAAGGTTGAATGATCTTGTCTTTGTTTCATACAACAGGAAGAATATGCAACGGTTTCAAAAGAGGCGTGAGAAGGTGGGCGAGAATAGCTTTGAGGCTTTGGTCATTGAGGATTTTGATTGGGGCAATGAGTGGGTGGACCCATCAATATCACAACCTCAAGGTGCTCGAGGTTGTCCTGAAGACAATCAAGACATTACATGGGAGGATGTTGATGTGGCTATTGGCGCATCTTCAAACCTTCGAGGCCGCAATCTACATAGGACAGCAACTACACTTCGTAGGGGCCAGACAAATGTCCGTCTGCAACACTACGCACGCAAGAGACCTACTACAACACGACCTACAATTCCTGAAGAAGATGATGCAGAGGAGGACTTGGAGCAAGAACAACACTCAAGTATGCCCAATGCAGAGGGGGAGGATTCAAACTACGTTGAGGATGATGATGATGATGATGATGTGAGCAATGACGATCAAGAGCCAACTAATGTTGACCAAGATGGTGAAGACAACACCAATGCCAATGAGTTTGATGATGATGACTTTTGATTGAGACCTTGAGAGTGGAGACTGGAGACTGAAGAGACACGAGAGAGCTGAGCTGGCCACCTTTATCCCTTTTGCTATGCTGGAATTATCTATTATTCTGTTTGTCTTATGTGGACCTTTGTTATGTGGACTACTGGACTTGTGACATTTGAATTGGTTAATCGTTATTGGTTATGTAATATGCCATGCATTGCAGTTGTTGCACTCATACTTGCTATCTTTCTTTCCACTTTTGCTCCCTGCCTCGCTTTTATTTCTATCTTTTGTTGAATGTGCACTGGTAAATGATACATTATTCTAACATATTTGGTCATGACTTCATGTTGATGCAGAATTCTGCTGGGGAGAAAAGCAAGTTCAAAGAGGATGGGAATGGATGCTATATGGGCTCTACAACAATCAGTTGCAAGGTGTGTATGGCTGTATGCCTAGTTGCTTAATGCCTATCAAATTCTACTTAATTATGTTGCTTACAAGTCTCTAAGGCGTCGCCTCGCCTTATGCCTTAGTGCTTAGACAGTGAGGCCCCCCCCCCAGTGCCGCACCTCGCCTTACCGCCTTAAAAACATAGGTGCGAGCTGCATTCCGATATGAGATGTATTCCAATACTAGATCACTTTGTTGCAAGATGCATTACACTACCATACGCTTCACTACCAGATCACTTTGTTACCATATGGATTTCAATACCAGATGAATTTCAATTACCAGACCATTTTTTTGAAATACGAGATCACTTTCAGTACCACATACATTTCAGTAACATGCACATATTTCAATTCCAGTACAATTTTAACAATACAATTCAATAAAAAATATTTTTAGATATTGTAAATATATATTTTGAAACATTTTTTAGTTATTTATGAGTATATTTTTAGTTACTGTGAGACTGAAATATAAAAGTGAAATTTCACAATCACAACTATCAATGTGAAACTGAAATAGTGAAAATTAAACAACTTAGAAATGTATCCAAAATTTATCTTGTCTCCACGAATTCAAATATATAAAGAAATGTAAAATATATTTTTGGTTTTAAATATATGACCAATTTAAAATATCACTTAGATATACAAAGGTTGCTTTTGTTAGGGCATCTCCAAGGCAGACCCACAAACTGCTCGCATCCGTTCGGACCGCGCTGTCCGGACCGTGGAAGCCATCCAACGCGGACCTGAAATGGTCTGCGGCATGGTCCGGACGTACTTTCTCCTGCAAACCGGAGACAAAAGTGGGGGAGATTTGCGGGAGTCGGGACACCAGACACGTAGGACTCCGACACCCCCGGCCCACCCAAAACCCTTCACGGACCCTGCACCTCCATGGCTCCATCTTCCCTATTTTCTCTCCTTTCTTCTTTCTCTCTTGCCTTCGCCACCGCACCACACCCCGGCCGCCACGCCACAGCACACCCATAACGAAATTCTATGCCTCCATCACCTCTAGCGTTCTAATCGGGCTCCACCCCGCTTCTCCTCCGTCGTCGTTCAACCCCCGTCCTTCGACTGGCTCATCGGGTACCATCCGCTACTGCTATACTCACCATGCCCGGCAACTATTCGATGAATTGCCGGAGCTAAAAATAGTGTTCCCTTCTTCTTTCAAGCAATGTATTTCAATTTGGAGTACATATATGAGCACTATGTTGAGTCGTCAGCTCGTCCGATGAGGAGTAGTCGGATGAGACAACGATGATGCATGTTCTCAATTTCAAGAGCTTGATCATCGTCGTCTCATCCGACTACTCCTTAAAGACACGAAGCATGTTCTCAATTTCAAGAGCTTGATCAAGGGTCATTGAGTGCTCAATCGCAACATTGCGCGCGACCATTTGACACTGATGGCCGACTACTTTGCCTCGGATGCACTCTTCGCTGACCATTTTCGCTGACGTTTTGGATTCACAAGACTATCTTCGATCGTTTGTATCATGGAGTCCGATCCTATGATGACCACTTCATCTTGAAGAAGAACGTTGTGGGAACGATTGGCTTCTTTGGTTACCAGAAGTGCACGGCTGCACTACGGATGCTTGCACATGGCACGGTTGCTGATTCTTGGGACGTACGAGTACCTACGGCGGTTTGAGAGCACATGCGGAGATGCCATGATCAGGTTTGCAACTGCTATGGTCGAGGTGTTCGGACCTCAGTACCTGAGAGAACCAATTGTGGCAGACACCGAGAGGCTTTTGGCAATCTCAGAAGCAAGAGGGTGGCCAGGTTTGCTTGGAACTCTTGACTGCATGTATTGAAATGGAAGAATTGCCCGAACGCTTTACAAGGGTAATATTAGGGTCATGTTAAGAAGCCCACCATCATTCTTGAAACAGTTGCATCACATGATCTTTGGATTTGGCGGGCTTTCTTTGGCATGCCTGGGTCTCATAATGACATCAATGTGCTGCAGCGCTGACTGTTGTTTGCGAGGCCGACTGAAGGAAAAGCTCCTCCCGTATAACATGTGCTACTATCTTGTTGACAGTATCTATCCTTCGTGGGCTACGTTTGTCAGCACCATCTCTAACCCAGTTGGCCAGGAAAGGGCTCACTTTGCCCAAAGACAAGAAGCAGCTAGAAAGGATGTTGAGAGGGCATTTTGAGTTCTGCGGGCCTGTTTTACAGTTGTTCATGGACCTACTAAACAATGGGATCCGAGGACCTTTTGGGAGGTGATGACATGTTGTGTGATCATGCATAACATGATCGTCGAGGGTGAGGGTGACGATGTTGTCGCAGCTCTAGAATTTGAGAACATGGGAGATCCTATCAAACTTTCAGGCCAGAATCCGGTCACATTTGAAGAGTTTATTCAAAAGCATCAACAAATTCGGCATCGGCCAACTCACGAGCAGCCGAGGAAAGATTTGATTGAGCATCGATGGGCAGTTAAAAGGACAACACTGTTGGGATGTAATATTTGAACTTTTTAAAATTTGAACTAGTGCTGCATGCGGCTATTTGAACGTCTGAACTCTACATGTGCGGCTATTTGATCGTACGGATTTAAACAATTGAGGAAGGCCGGATGTATGCGGCTACGGTTGGATGGTGGCCTCCCGCATCCGTGTTCGCGGACTG
>NC_041385.1:656172762-656206548 GCF_002162155.2 Triticum dicoccoides
CTATGCACACTCTCTTTCTCTTTCATGACAAAATAACAAAAGGCTAACATACACCATTACTATTCTCTTGTATTGCTTCTTGTACCACACAACATCAATATACATCTATAAGTTTGCATGGATCTTTAAGAAGTCTTGACCGATAGATCTTTACCCGGTACATACTTTCGCGTTTAGATTTTGAAATTCCAAGGTGAGGGATGTTACTGCAGGTGTGGAGCCCGAATTTGAATATATAGCAAAGCAAAAAAGTCAATGGTCACAAAAGAATAGACTAGCCCACTCTCTTGTACGCAAGTCCTAAGATACCATTCATTGAAAAAGAACTAATAGTGCTCCTAAATGGCTGTAAATGGAGTATTATCTGCTTGCGAGCTAAGATGCTCCTTGATGAACAGTAAAATAAATAATAATAAAAGGTACCTTTTGTTAAACTTTGACAAATGTTTTGTGTGTTTGTAAAATTTATCAAGAACATTCATGAAAGTCGTGGCAAAAAAAAAATCGATGCTCCAGAAATGCTATTTTGAAAGTATTTCGGAGTGCTGATTTTTTCTACCACGACTCCGCGAATGTCATTTCGTGATGAAATTTGTCAAGCATACAAAACATTTGTCAAAATTTGGTAAAAAAAGTCCAGTTTTTTTATATTTTTGTTTATTTTTATTTTAATGTTCATTCCGAGCTCATTTGACAAATTAAAAAAATTCTGATGTTTTTTAACCAAACTTTCAGCGCGGGATCAGAATAGGACTTTCGCTCGTGATTGATGCTATTGTTACTTGTTTGTCTCCTGAGATCCCAACGTCTGGCCATACAAAATCTCAGAATTTGCGACTACCACCAAACCATGCATCAATACGCCATCTCATAACACTAGCGCATCTAACTGAAGTACTTACTTAGAACTCACAACTTTGAAGTTGTTGAATGGAATCAAACCTTCTCAGGACTTTCAATTCTCCTACGCCTCCTCGTTCGCTCGACGGTTGTCATATCATAAAAATACGGTGGCGCATACGCACGCACGCACGCACCTTGGTGACCCTGTGCAGGACGTCCCGCGACGAGGCGGCGGAGCCGAAGGCGTCGATGACGTCGCCGAAGATGAAGGTCATGAGCGGCTGCGCCATCCCGTTGGCCACCGCCGTGGCCGCGCCCACCGCCATGAGCGCCGCGTCCGTCCTGTCCGCGAAGGCGAACATCCGGTAGAGCGGCACGCGCGGCGCCGCGGGCCTCCTCTCATGTCCGTCAGCTCCGTCCTCTCCTCCGCCGTTGACGTCGTCCCTCTCCCCGCCTTGCTCCCTCCCCCTCCCTCCCATGGCTCCGATCGGCCTCTTAATTAGGTTCTCGCTATGGCTTTGAATTACCTTCTATATGTTCCGTGGATATATATCGCTTGCTAGCTGGTAGCTGTTGCTACTTGACATGTGCGGCCTCGCGAATAATAACACGATCGATCGCGGCAGCGCATAGAAAAAGAAGAACATGCGAGTCACAAGCTTGGGCAGCAAGGAAATAGAGATAAAAAAAAGTCGTACCAGCAGTATGACACTACTATCGAATTATAAATTGATCCATCGGGATGTAGTAGTCCCTAATTTATTAGTAGTAGTGGATATTCAAACTGCCGGCTCATCCGTAATTCCTAATAATAGTGTGATGCTTTAGTGCACCTTCATACATATATATTCCTTCCTTCCAGTTGACCTCACCTCACCGCGTGTCCGTATATACGGCAGGGGATCTTGGCGTGGCGATCGACCGCTGACCTTCTGGAAGCTATGTGATTTAATAGCTGTCTATCCATTTTTGTGCTTAGTAGTTTATTCACCCCGTCCGAGCTCGTCTACAGTGTCAATGAGGCCAGGTGCACCTTTTTTTTAAAGGAGGATGACCACGGAGACAGTGACGGGCCCAGAAATTGAAGTTAGTCAGGATGAACATTTAATGTTTAATTTTTTTGCTACAAATGCAGCTATATTCAACCAAAACTCATAGCATTCAACAACAAAAGGATGAGAATGCTATTTAAAACTAGTACACTGTTAAAAGTCGCCGAGGCCGCCTGGCTGTTCATATGGACTCTTGCCGGCTTGAAATGCTCACTTATGCCACAATATGACCCTATAATTCCAACTTTCAAATGAGACCTACAAAATAATGAATGCATTAGCACAAGTGTGATGAGAGTTGTATATTTTGGTATAGTCATCTGATGGTAAGAGCATCTCCAACAGCCATGCTATATAAGCGCCGCGCTGGAAAAGTAGTACTTTTAGCGCGCGCGCTACCGCTTCGATGCTCCAGCGGACACGCAAAAACCGCGCGCGTGGCATATCTAATTCAGCGCGCGGGCGGAAACGCCATTGCGCGCCGCTTATTTGCGGCGCCCGCTCCCGCGCCACTTCTATTCCTTCTTCCTCTGCTCCATCACTGACAAGTTCTTCCGCCCGCGCCACTTCTTCTTCCTTGTTCTTTTCCCTTTCTTGTTGAAGTTCCTTTCGCACTGGTCGCCATTCTTCTTCTCTAGAGGATGATGATAAGCCGAATCCAAGGTCTGGTGTCGTGGCGGAGTTCTAGATTTCTCCATTTCGGTTGCTGGTTAGTTCTCTTTCTTGCATTCCCAACCATAAATATTATGTAGATTTATTCGTTTGAGGATCCAAACCGTAGTTATTATTTATTGATTGTGATAAACCCTAACGCTAAAAAATTCATAATATTTTGCTGTTCTTGGGGGATTTTAACACTCGCTTTTGCATTTTTGTTGTCCACTAGATTCATAACATTTGATACTGCCTCTGGTTATTATTCTTTGTATGTCTTCATTTCTATCAGACGAACGTGAAATGTGATAACTTTTAGCAAATGTTACATAAAACAATGTGAAACGAGATATTTTGAGTTGTTTTTGCCGCATTATTCCAATGTTTGAACATGTGAAATGTGAAAAAATGTGTGAATTTTCTGGTTGTGAATGTACTATTAGCCAAATCACAAAATCCTGATGTGAACTATGTGGATATGAAATTTCAGATTTAATATGTCTGTCAGAACCTTACAATACTAGTATTTGTGAAATGCTCTATAAAATTCTAATATAAACTTTTAGATGTCATGTGTATGCCAAATAATTAGCTCTACCAATGTAGACATGGAGCGGCAAAAATTGCCAAGATCGCAAATATCAATGCAGTCAGAAGGATCTAGTCATCAAAAACAGTGATGATGAGGTTTCCTCTGGATCCAAAAGCACTACAAATAGTAGAAGAACTTCTCCCAAGAAGATTAAAATGGCCAAAAGAGTAGTGATAATTTAGGTAATGATTTATATTATATATAATGTTAAGTATAATTACTAAGTTTTTACATTATTATATTTTGTCTTAATGCAGAGCATCAATTTGAAATTTAGCCCTCATAGAATTGCAGAACTAATCAAGAAATTAACACCGAGGCAATTGCAATGGGTTAAAGATATGTGATTCTAATCTGTTTTAGAAATGCATCGATATAAAATGCCGCACATGCTATAAGGGCATATTTCTCCCTATGTGGTTTTGGTGATTGGTGATAGTGCATTTGCGGACAAATTATGTGCATTGAGCATTTCAGATATTTCATGTCTAGGCCACAAGATGATTCGGTGCCCCTCGGAGCCTATCGAAGACGATGGTTCTCTATGTTTCTTTTCGGTGGATTTGACTTGTATGAAAGCCGTACTATTAAGAGGGGGTCCGCATCAGAAAGGTTAGGGTGGAATCAACACGTACACATCTGTTCCTTTGCACCACCTTTCCCTTGCTTCATTGGAGAATCGTACGTTTATCTTTATCTTTGCTAAATGAAGGCTTTCAAATGCTAGAGTGTCTGTGGCATGCGGTAGTACTGCTCAAGGGAGTAGTAGTACCGCAGGGGCCTGCGGTAGTACCGCTCCTGGTGAGCGGTAGTATCGCTGCTTCTGGCCACGACGCCGGCGCATGCGGAAGCAGGCGCGGAAGTAATTTTTTACTTCCGCCCCTACGCGGTAGTACCGTTCCCTGCGAGCGGTACTACCGTGCCGGATTTTTGCACAGTCCTAAACTCAGCGGAAGTAGTCGCGGACGTAAACTTTGTTCCATGCTTTTTCTAGCACAGTAGAGCCCTGCCTTGTGGTAGTACCGTAGGGGCGCGCAGTAGTACCGCTCCAGGGATTCTACTGCTCGTTGTCATGTGCAGCAGGGCCTCGTCTAATCCTATACAGTAGTACCACACCGTCCAGCGGTAGTACCGCAAACCCTTGCGGTAGTACCGCGTGTTGGGGAACGTAGTAATTCAAAAAAATCCTACGATCACGCAAGATCTATCTAGGAGATGCATAGTAACAACACGGGAGAGTGTGTCCACGTACCCTCGTAAACCAAAAACGGAAGCGTTTAGTAACGCGGTTGATGTAGTCGAACGTCTTCACGATCCAACCGATCCAAGTACCGAACGTACGGCACCTCCGTGTTCAGCACACGTTCAACACAATGATGTCCCTCAAGATCTTGATCTAGTTGAGGGCGAGGGAGAGTTTCGTCAGCACGACGGCCTGGCGACGGTGTTGATGATGTTACCGGTGCAGGGCTTCGCCTAAGCACTACGACGATATGACCGAGGTGTTAAACTGTGGAGGGGGCACCGCACACAGCTAAGAGAATGTTATCTCTTTGGGGTGCCCCCTGCCCCCATATCTAAAGGAGGGAGGAGGAGGCCGGCCACCAGGGGCGTGCCAAGGGAGGGGGAGTCCTTAGGACTCCATTCCTAGTAGGATTCAGGCCCCCTCTTTTTTGCTTCTTACGGAAGTGGAAAGGGGGAAGGAGAGGGAGTAGGAGAAGGAAATGGGGGTGCCGCCCCCTTACCCTAGTCCAATTCAGCCTCCTCCCTTGTGGGGGGCGCACCAGCCCCTTGTGGACTGGTTAGCCTCCCCATGGCCCATATGGCCCATGTCTTCCACTCGGGGTTTCGGTAACCCTTCCGGTACTCCAGTTTGTACCCGATACACTCCGAACCCTTCCGGTGTCCGAATACCACCTTCCAATATATCAATCTTTACCTCTCGACCATTTCGAGACTCCTCGTCATGTCCGAGATATCATCCGGGACTTGGAACAAACTTCGGTCACCAAAACACATAACTCATAATACAAATCGTCATCAAACGTTAAGCGTGCGGACCCTACGGGTTCGAGAACTATGTAGACATGATCGAGACACATCTCCAATCAATGACCAATAGCGGAACCTGGATGCTCATATTGGCTCCTACATATTCTACGAAGATCTTTATCGGTCAAACTGCATAAGAACATGTGTTGTTCCCTTTGTCATTGGTATGTTATTTGCCGAGATTCGGCCGTCGGTATCTTCATACCTAGTTCAATCTCGTTACCGGCAAGTCTCTTTACTCATTCAGTAATGCTTCATCCCACAACTAACTCATTAGTCACATTGCTTGCAAGGCTTATAGTGATGAGCATTACCGAGAGGGCCCAGAGATACCTCTTCGATACACGAAGTGACAAATCCTAATCTCGGTCTATGCCAACCCAACAAATACCTTTGGAGACACCTGTAGAGCATCTTTATAATCACCCAGTTACGTTGTGACGTTTGATAGCACACAAGGTGTTCCTTCGATATTCGAGAGTTGCATAATCTCATAGTCAGAGAAACATGTATATGTCATGAAGAAAACAATAGCAATAAAACTTAACGGTCATTATGCTAAGCTAACGGATGGGTCTTGTCCATCACATCATTCTCTAATGATGTGATCCCGTTCATCAAATGACAACACATGTCTATGGTTAGGAAATATAACCATCTTTGATTAACGAGCTAGTCAAGTAGAGGCATACTAGGGACACTTTGTTTTCTCTATGTATTCACACATGTACTAATTTTCCGGTTAATACAATTCTAGCATGAATAATAAACATTTATCATGATATAAAGAAATAACAACTTTATTATTGCCTCTAGGGCATATTTCCTTCAGTCTCCCACTTGCACTAGAGTCAATAATCTAGTTCACATCGCCATCTGATTTAACACCAATAGTTCACATCTGTATGTGATTAACACCCATAGTTCACATCGCCATGTGACCAACACCCAAAGGGTTTACTAGAGTCAATAATCTAGTTCACATCGGTATGTGATTAACACCCAAAGAGTACTAAGGTGTGACCATGTTTTGCTTGTGAGAGAAGTTTAGTTAACAGGTCTGCTAAATTCAGAGCCGTGTGTATTTTGTAAATTTTCTGTGTCTACAATGCTCTGCATGGAGATACTCTAGCTATTTGCTCCCACTTTCAATATGTATCCAGATTTGAGACTCAGAGTCATCTGGATTGGTGTAAAGCTTACATCGATGTAACTCTTTACGACGAACTCTTTATCACCTCCATAACCGAGGAATACCTCCTTAGTCCTCTTAGGTAACTAAGGATAACTTTGACCGCTATGCAGTGATCCACTCCCGGATCACTATCGTACCCCCTTGCCAAACTCGTAGCAAGGCACACAACTGGTCTGGTACATAGCATGGCATACTTTATAGAACCTATGACTGAGGCATAAGGAATGACTTTCATTCTCTTTCTATCTTCTGCCATGGTCGGGCTTTGAGTTTTACTCAACTTTACACCTTGTAATACAGACAAGAACTCCTTCTTTGACTGATCCATTGTGAACTCTTTTGAAATCTTATCAAGGTATGTACTCATTGAAAAACCTTATCACTTGTCTTGATCTATCTCTATAGATCTTGATGCCCAATATGTAAGAAGCTTCACCGAGGTCTTTCTTTGAAAATCTCCTTTCAAACTCTCCTTTATGCTTTCTAGAAAATTCTACATCATTTCCGATCAACAATATGCCATTCACATATACTTATCAGAAAGGTTGTAGTGCTCCTACTCACTTTCTTGTAAATAAAAGCTTCTCCAAAAGTCTGTATAAAACCATATGCTTTGATCACATTATCAAAGTGTATATTCCAACTCCGAGATGCTTGCACCAGTCCACAAATGGATCGCTGGAGCTTGCACACTTTGTTAGCACCTTTAGGATTGACAAAACCTTCTTGTTGCATCATATACAACTCTCCTTACATATATCCATCTAAGGAGTAAAATTTTGACATCCATTTACCAGATTTCATAAAATATGGCAATTGCTAACATGATTCGGACAGACTAAAGCATCGCCACGGTTGAGAAAAATCTCATTGTAGTCAACAGCTTGAACTTGTCGAAACCCTTTTGCGACTATTCGAGCTTTGTAGATAGTAACACTACCATCAGCATCCGTCTTCCTCTTGAAGATCCATTTATTTTTTATGGCTTGCCGATCATCAGGCAAGTCCACCAAAGTCTACACTTTGTTCTCATACATGGATTCCATCTCAGATTTCATGGCCTCAAGCCATTTTGCGGAATCTAGGCTCATCATCGCTTCCTCATAGTTTGTAGGTTCATCATGGTTTAGTAACATGACTTCCAGAATAGGATTACTAAACCACTCTGGTGCGGACCGTACTCTGGTTGACCTATGAGGTTCGGTAGTAACTTGATCTGAAGTTTCATGATCATCGTCATTAGCTTCTTCACTAATTGGTGTAGGAATCACTAGAACTGATTTCTGTGATGAACTACTTTTCAATTCAGGAGAAGGTACAATTACCTCATCAAGTTCTACTTTCCTCCCACTCATTTCTTTCGAGAGAAACTCCTTCTCTAGAAAGGTTATGTTCTTAGCAACAAAAATCTTGCCTTCTAACTTGTGGTAGCAGGTGTACCCAATTGTTTCCTTAGGGTATCCTATGAAGACACATTTCTCCAATTTGGGTTCGAGCTTATGGGGCTGAAGCCTTTTGACATAAGCATCACATCCCCAAACTTTAAGAAATGACAGCTTAGGTTTGTTGGCAAACCACAGTTCATACGGTGTCGTCTCAACTGACTTTGATGGTGCCCTGTTTAAAGTGAATGCAGTTGTCTCTAGTGCTTAACCCCAATACAATAGTGGTAAATCGGTAAGAGACATCATAGATTGCACCATATCCAATAAAGTGCGGTTACGACGTTCGGACACACCATTACGTTGTGGTGTTCTAGGTGGTGTGAGCTGTGAAACTATTCCACATTGTTTTAAATGAAGGCCAAACTTGTAACTCAAATATTCTCATCCACGATCAGATCGTATAAACTTTATTTTCTTTTTACAATGATTCTCCACTTCACTCTGAAATTCTTTGAACTTTTTCAAATGTTTCAGACTTGTGTTTCGTTAAGTAGATATACCCATATCTGCTCAAATCATCTTTGAAGGTCAGAAAATAATGATACCCGCCATGAGCCTCAACATTCATTGGACTGCATACATCGGTATGTACTATTTCCAATAAGTCATTAGCTCATTCCGTTGTTTCAAAGAACGGAGTTTTAGTCATCTTGCCCACAAGGCACCATTTGCAAGTATCAAATGATTCAAAATCAAGTGATTCCAAAATTCCATCTTTATGGAGTTTCTTCATGCACTTTACACCAATATGACCCAAACGGCAGTGCCACAAATAAGTTGCACTATCATTATCAACTTTGCATCTTTTGGCATCAATATTATGAATATGTGTATCATTATGATCGAGATTCAATAAACCATCAACATTGGGTGTATGACCATAGAAGGTTTTATTCATGTAAATAGAATAACAATTATCCTCTGTCAAATGAATAACCGTATTGCAATAAACATGATCTAATCATATTCATGCTCAACGCAAACACAAAATAACATTTATTTAGGTTCAACACTAATCCCGAAAGTATAAGGAGTGTGCGATGATGATCATATCAATCTTGGAACCACTTCCAACACACATCGTCACTTCACCCTCAACTAGTCTCTGTTTATTCTGTAACTCCTGTTTCGAGTTACTAATCTTAGCAACCGAACAAGTATCAAATACCCAGGGGCTACTATGAACACTAGTAAGGTACACATCAATAACCTGCATATCAATTATACCTTTGTTCACTTTACCATCCTTCTTATTCGCCAAATGTTTGGGGCAGTTCCGCTTCTAGTGACCATTTCCTTTGTAGTAGAAGCACTCAGTTTCAGGCTTGGGTCTAACTTTGGGCTTCTTCCCAAGAGTGAAAACTTGCTTGCCATTCTACTTGAAGTTTCCTTTCTATCCCTTTGCCCTTTTCTTGAAACTAGTGGTCTTGTCAATCATCAACACTTGATGCTCTTTCTTGATTTCTACCTTCGTCGATTTCAGCATCACGAAGAGCTCAGGAATCATTTTTGTTATCCCTTGCATACTATAGTTCATCACGAAGTTCCAGTAACTTGGTGATGGTGACTAGAGAACTCTATCAATCACTTATCTTATCTGGAAGATTAACTCCCACTTGATTCAAGTGATTGTAGTACCCATACATTCTGAGCACATGCTCACTAGTTGAGCTATTCTCCTCCATCTTTTAGGCGAAGTACTTGTCAGAGGTCTCATACCTCTCGACATGGGCATTAGTCTGAAATACCAATTTCAGCTCTTGGAACATCTCATATGCTCTGTGGCGTTTCAAAACATTTTTGAAGTCCCGGTTCTAAGCCATAAATAATGGTGCACTAAACTATCAGTATTCATCATATTGAGCTAGTCAAACATTCATAATGTCTGCATCTGCTCCTGTAATAGGTCTATCACCTAGTGGTGCATCAAGGACATAATTCTTCTGTGTAGCAATGACGATAAACCTTGGATCACAGACCCAGTCTGCATCATTGCTACTATCATCTTTCAACTTAGTTTTCTCTAGGAACATATAAAAAACATAGGGAAGCTACAACACGAGCTATTGATCTACAACATAATTTGCAAATACTATCAGGACTAAGTTCAAGATAAATTAAAGTTACATTAATCATATTACTAAAGAACTCCCACTTAGATAGACATCCCTCTAGTCATCTAAATGATCACGTGATCCATATCAACTAAACCATGTCCGATCATCACGTGAACATCTCTATGTTGATCATATCTACTATATGATTCATGTTCGATCTTTCGGTCTCAGTGTTCCGAGGCCATATCTGCATATGCTTGGCTCGTTAAATTTAACCCGAGTATTCTGCACATGCAAAACTGGCTTGCACCCGTTATATGTGAACGTAGTTCTTATCACACTCGATCATCACGTGGTGTCTCAGCATGACAAACTGTAGCAACAGTGCATACTCAGGGAGAACACTTATACCTTGAAATTCAGTGAGGGATCATCTTATAATGCTACTGCCGTACTAAGCAAAATAAGATGCATAATAGATAAACATCACATGCAATAAAAATATGTGACATGATATGGCCATCATCATCTTGTGCCTTTGATCTCCATCTCCAAAGCACCGTCGTGATCTCCATCGTCACCGGCTTGACACCTTGATCTCCATCGTAGCATCGTTGTTGTCTCGCCAACTATTGCTACTACGACTATCGCTACAGCTTAGTGATAAAGTAAAACAATTACATGGTGATTGCATTTCATATAATAAAGCGACAACCATATGGCTCCTGCCAGCTGCTGATAACTGCTACCTCTTGAGCTTGCGTTGGTTTTCCCTTGAAGACGAAAGGGTGATGCAACAAAGTAGCGTAAGTACTTCCCTCAGTTTTGAGAACCAAGGTATCAATCCAGTAGGAGACGACGCACAAGTCACTGAATACCTGCACAAACAATCAAGAACTTGCAACCAACGCGAAAAAGGGGTTGTCAATCCCTTCACGGTCACTCGCAAAAGTGAGATCTGATAGAGATAGATAAATGGTAAAGTAAATATTTTTGGTTTATAGATTGGAAAGTAAAGATTGCAAATAATAGATTGGAAACTAGCAAGATGTAAACGATATTCAATATAATGGAAAAGAGACCCGGGGGCCATAGGTTTCACTAGTGGCTTCTCTCAAGATAGCATATATTACGATGGGTGAACAAATTACTGCTGAGCAATTGATAGAAAAGCGCATAATTACGATGACATCTAAGGCAATGATCATGAACATAGGCATCACGTCCGTTTCAAGTAGACCGACTCCTGCCTGCATCTACTACTATTACTCCACACATCGACCGCTATCCAGCATGCATCTAGAGTATTAAGTTCATAAAGAACGGAGTAACGCGTTAAGAAAGATGACATGATGTAGAGGAATTAACTCAAGAAATATGATGAAAACCCCATCTTATTATCCTCGATGGCAACAATACAATACGTGCCTTGTTGCCCCTACTGTCACTGGGAAAGGACACCGCAAGATTGAACCCAAAGCTAATCACTTCTCCCATTGCAAGAAAGATCAATCTAGTAGGCCAAACTAAACCGATAATTCAAAGAGACTTGCAAAGATATAAAATCATGCATATAAGAATTCAGAGAAGAACCAAATAATATTCATAGATAATCTTGTCCATAAATCCACAATTCATCGGATCTCGGCAAACACAGCGCAAAAGAGTATTACATCGAATAGATCTCCAAGAACATCAATGAGAACATGGTATTGAGAATCAAAGAGAGAGAAGAAGCCATCTAGCTAATAACTATGGACCCGAAGGTCTGCGGTAAACTACTCACGCTTCATCGAAGAGGTAATGGTGTTGATGTAGAAGCCCTCCGTGATTGAATCCCCCTCCGGCAGATTGCCGGAAAAGGGCCCAAGATGGGATCTCACGGACATAGAAGGTTGCAGCGGTGGAAAAGTGGTCTCGTGGCTCCCCCTGATGTTTTTAGGGTATAAGAGTATATATAGGTGAATGAACTAGGTCAGGGGAGCTATAAGGGGCCCACAAGGGTGGGGGCGTGCCTACCCCCCTAGGCGTGCCCTCCTGCCTCGTGGCTTCCTTGTTTCATCTCCGACTTCATCTCCAAGTCTTCTGGTTTGCTTTCCGTCCAAGAAAGATCATTACGAAGGTTTCATTCCGTTTGGACTCCATTTGGTATTTCTTTTCTGCAAAACTCTAAAATAGGCAAAAAAAAACAGAAATCGGTGCTAGGCCCTAGATTAATAGGTTAGTCCCAAAATAATATAAAATAGCATATTAAACCCCATTAAACATCCAAAACAGATAATATAATAGCATGGAAGAATCAAAAATTATAGATACATTGAAGACGTATCAAGTATCCCCAAGCTTAATTCCTGCTCGTCCTCGAGTGGGTAAATGATAAAAACAGAATTTTTGATGTGGAATGATACCTAACATATTTATTCATGTAATTTTCTTTATTGTGGCATGAATGTTCAGATCCGAAAGATTCAAGACAAAAGTTTAATATTGACATAAAACAATAATACTTCAAGCATACTAACATAGCAATCATGTCTTCTCAAAATAACATGGCCAAAGAAAGCTATCCCTACAAATTCATATAGTCTGGCTATGCTCTATCTTCATCACACAAAATATTTAAATCATGCACAACCTCAATGACAAGCCAAGCAATTGTTTCATACTTTTGATGTTCTCAAACTTTTTCAATCTTCACGCAATACATGAGCGTGAGCCATGGACATAGCACTATAGGTGGAATAGAAGGGTGGTTGTGGAGAAGACAAAAAAGGAGAAGATAGTCTCACGTCAACTAGGCGTATCGATGGGCTATGGAGATGCCCATCAATAGATATCAATGTGAGTAGGGATTTCCATGCAACGGATGCACTATAGCTATAAGTGTATGAAAGCTCAAAAAGAAACTAAGTGGGTGTGCATCCAACTTGCTTGCTCACGAAGACCTAGGGCACTTTGAGGAAGCCCATCATTAGAATATACAAGCCAAGTTCTATAGTGAAAAATTCCCACTAGTATATGAAAGTGACAACATAGGAGACTTTCTATCATGAAGATCATGGTGCTACTTTGAAGCACAAGTGTGGAAAAAGGATAGTAACATTGCCCCTTCTCTATTTTTCTCTCATTTTTTTATTTGCCCTTCTCTTTTTTATGGCCTCTTATTTTATTTTATTTTATTTTTTTCGTCCGGAGTCTCATCCTGACTTGTGGGGGAATCATAGTCTCCATCATCCTTTCCTCACATGGGACAATGCTCTAATAATGAAGATCATCACACTTTTATTTACTTACAACTCAAGAATTAGAACAAAATATGAATCTATGTGAATGCCTTCGGCGGTGTACCGGGATGTGCAATGATTCAAGAGTGACATGTATGAAAAAATTATGAACGGTGGCTTTGCCATAAACTACATGATCATGCAAAGCAATATGACAATGATGGAGCGTGTCATAATAAACAGAACGGTGGAAATTTGCATGGCAATATATATCCGAATGGCTATGGAAATGCCATAATAGGTAGGTATGGTGGCTGTTTTGAGGAAGGTATATGGTGGGTGTATGGTATCGGCGAAAGTTGCACGACACAAGAGAGGCTAGCAATGGTGGAAGGGTGAGAGTGTGTATAATCCATGGACTTAACATTAGTCATAAAGAACTCACATGCTTATTGCAAAAATCTATTAGTAATCAAAAGGAAGTACTACGTGTTGGGGAACGTTGCAGAAAATTAAAATTTTTCCTACGGTTTCACCAAGATCCATCTATGAGTTCATCTAAGCAACGAGTCAAGGGAGTGAGTTTGCATCTACATACCACTTGTAGATCGCGTGCGGAAGCGTTCAAGGGAAGGGTGATGATGGAGTCGTACTCGCCGTGATTCAGATCACCGATGACCAAGTGCTGAACGGACAGCACCTCCGCGTTCAACACATGTACGGGACGGGAGACGTCTCCTCCTTCTTGATCCAGCAAGGGGGAAGGAGAGGTTGATGATGATCCAGCAGCACGACGGCGTGGTGGTGGATGCAGCAGAACTCCGGCAGGGCTTCGCCAAGCTGCTGCGGGAGGAGGACGAGGTGTAGCAGGGGGAGGGAGGCGTCAATGCACAGGGTGAGGCTGCCCTCCCCCTTGCCCTCCTTTATATAGGCCCCCAGGGGGGGGGGGCGCCGGCCCTGGGAGATCCAATCTCCCAAGGGGGCGGCGGCTAGGGGGGGTGGAGTGCCCCTCAAGGCATGTGGTGCGCCCCCCCCACCTAGGGTTTCAACCCTAGGCGCAGGGGGTGGGCCTAGGGAGGCGCACCAGCCCACTATGGGCTGGTTCCCCTCCCACTTCAGCCCATGGGGCCCTCTGGGATGGGTGGCCCCAGCCGGTGGACCCCCGGGACCCTTCCGGTGGTCCCGGTACAATACCGGGTGACCCCGAGACTTTCCCGATGGCCGAAATACCACTTCCTATATATAATTCTTTACCTCCGGACCATTCCGAAACTCCTCATGACGTCCGGGATCTCATCCGGGACTCCGAACAACATTTGGTATACTGCATACTCATATTCGTACAACCCTAGCGTCACCGAACCTTAAGTGTGTAGACCCTACGGGTTCGGGAGACATGCAGACATGACCGAGACGACTCTCCGATCAATAACCAACAGCGGGATCTGGATACCCATGTTGGCTCCCACATGCTCCTCGATGATGTCATCGGATGAACCACGATGTCGAGGATTCGATCAAACCCCGTATACAATTCCCTTTGTCAATCGGTACGTTACTTGCCCGAGACTCGATCGTCGGTATCCCAATACCTCGTTCAGTCTCGTTACCGGCAAGTCACTTTACTCGTACCGTAATGCATGATCCCGTGACTAACCACTTAGTCAATTTGAGCTCATTATGATGATGCATTACCGAGTGGGCCCAGAGATACCTCTCCGTCATACGGAGTGACAAATCCCAGTCTCGATCCATGTCAACCCAACAGACACTTTCGGAGATACCTGTAGTGCACCTTTATAGTCACCCAGTTACATTGTGACGTTTGGTACACCCAAAGCACTCTTACGGTATCCGGGAGTTACACGATCTCATGGTCTAAGGAAGAGATACTTGACATTGAAAAAGCTCTAGCAAACGAACTACACGATCTTGTGCTATGCTTAGGATTGGGTCTTGTCCATCACATCATTCTCCCAATGATGTGATCCCGTTATCAATGACATCCAATGTCCATAGCCAGGAAACCATGACTATCAGTTGATCAACGAGCTAGTCAACTAGAGGCTTACTAGGGACATATTATGGTCTATGTATTCACACGTGTATTACGATTTCCGGATAATACAGTTATAGCATGAATAAAAGACAATCATCATGAACAAAGAAATATAATAATAACACTTTTAGTATTGCCTCTAGGGCATATTTCCAACAGTCTCCCACTTGCACTAGAGTCAATAATCTAGTTACCTTGTGATGAATCAAACACCCATAGAGTTCTGGTGTTGATCATGTTTTGCTCGCGAGAGAGGTTTAGTCAACGGATCTGCGACATTCAGATCCGTATGTACTTTGCAAATATCTATGTCTCCATCTTGAACATTTTCATGGATGGAGTTGAAACGACGCTTGATGTGCCTGGTCTTCTTGTGAAACCTGGGCTCCTTGGCAAGGGCAATAGCTCCAGTGTTGTCACATAAGAGTTTGATCGGCCCCGACGCATTGGGTATGACTCCTAGGTCGGTGATGAACTCCTTCACCCAAATAGCTTCATGCGATGCCTCCGAGGCTGCCATGTACTCCGCTTCACATGTAGATCCCGCCACGACGCTCTGCTTGCAGCTGCACCAGCTTACTGCTCCACCATTCAACATATACACGTATCCGGTTTGTGACTTAGAGTCATCCAGATCTGTGTCGAAGCTAGCGTCGACGTAACCCTTTACGACGAGCTCTTCGTCACCTCCATAAATGAGAAACATGTCCTTTGTCCTTTTCAGGTACTTTAGGATATTCTTGACCGCTATCTAGTGTTCCTTGCCGGGATTACTTTGGTACCTTCCTACCAAACTTATGGCAAGGTTTACATCAGGTCTGGTACACAACATGGCATACATAATAGATCCTATGGCTGAAGCATAGGGGATGACACTCATCTCTTCTTTATATTTTGCCGTGGTCGGGCATTGAGCCGAGCTCAATATCACACCTTGCAATACAGGCAAGAACCCCTTCTTGGACTGATCCATTTTGAACTTCTTCAAAATCTTATCAAGGTATGTGCTTTGTGAAAGACCTATGAGGCGTCTCGATCTATCTCTATAGATCTTAATGCCTACTATATAAGTACAGAGCTCCCACTCACTTTCTTGTAAACGCAGGCTTCCATAAGTCTGCATAAACCTAAACGCTTTGATCATCTCATCAAAGCGAATGTTACAACTCCGAGATGCTTGCACCAGCCCATAAATGGATCGCTGGAGCTTGCATACTTTGTTAACATTCTTAGGATCGACAAAACCCTCTGGCTGCATCATATACAGTTCTTCCTTAAGATGTCTGTTAAGGAATGCCGTTTTGACGTCCATCTGCCATATCTCATAATCATAGTATGCGGCAATTGCTAACATGATTTGGACGGACTTTAGCTTCGCTACGGGAGAGAAAGTCTCATCATAGTCAATCCCTTGAACTTGTCGATAACCCTTAGCGACAAGTCGAGCTTTATAGACGGTAATATTACCATCCGCGTCCGTCTTCTTCTTAAAGATCCATTTGTTTTCATACATGGATTCTATCTCGGATTTCATGGCTTCAAGGCATTTGTTGGAATCTGGGCCCGCCATCGCTTCTTCATAGTTCGAAGGTTCATCGTTGTCTAACAACATGATTTCCAGGACAGGGTTGCCGTACCACTCTGGTGCGGAACGTGTCCTTGTGGACCTACAAAGTTCAGTAGCAACTTGATCCGAAGTACCTTGATCATCATCATTATTTTCCTCTTCAGTTGGTGTAGGCATCACAGGAACATTTTCCTGAGCTGCACTACTATCCCGTTCAAGAGGTAGTACTTCATCGAGTTCTACTTTCCTCCCACTTACTTCTTTCGAGAGAAACTCTTTTTCCAGAAAGGATCCGTTCTTGGCAACAAAGATCTTGCCCTCGGATCTTAAGTAGAAGGTATACCAATGGTTTCCTTAGAGTATCCTATGAAGACGCATTTTTCCGACTTGGGTTCGAGCTTTTCAGGTTGAAGTTTCTTGACATAAGCATCGCATCCCCAAACTTTTAGAAACGATAGCTTAGGTTTCTTCCCAAACCATAATTCATACGGTGTCGTCTCAATGGATTTAGACGGTGCCCTATTTAAAGTGAATGTAGCTGTCTCTAGAGCGTATCCCCAAAATGATAGCGGTAAATCGGTAAGAGACATCATAGACCGCACCATATCCAATAGAGTGCGATTACGACGTTTGGACACACCGTTACGCTGAGGTGTTCCAGGCGGCGTGAATTGTGAAACGATTCCACATTTCCTTAAGTGTGTACCAAATTCGTGACTTAAGTATTCTCCTCCACGATCTGATCGTAGGAATTTTATCTTTCGGTCACGTTGATTCTCTACCTCATTCTGAAATTCCTTGAACTTTTCAAAGGTCTCAGACTTGTGTTTCATTAAGTAGACATACCCATATCTACTCAAGTCATCAGTGAGAGTGAGAACATGACGATATCCTCCGCGAGCCTCAACGCTCATTGGACCGCACACATCGGTATGTATGATTTCCAACAAGTTGGTTGCTCGCTCCATTGTTCTGGAGAACGGAGTCTTGGTCATCTTGCCAATGAGGCATGGTTCTCATGTGTCAAATGATTCATAATCGAGAGACTCCAAAAGTCCATCGACATGGAGCTTCTTCATGCGCTTGACACCAATGTGACCAAGGCGGCAGTGTCACAAGTATGTGGGACTATCGTTATCAACTTTACATCTTTTGGTATTCACGCTATGAATATGTGTAACATTACGCTCGAGATTCATTAAGAATAAACCATTAACCATAGGGGCATGACCATAAAACATATCTCTCATATAAATAGAACAACCATTATTCTCGGATTTAAATGAGTAGCCATCTCGTATCAAACAAGATCCAGATACAATGTTCATGCTCAAACTTGGCACCAAATAACAATTATTAAGGTTTATAACTAATCCCGTAGGTAAATGTAGAGGTAGCGTGCCGACGGCGATCACATCGACCTTTGAACCATTCCCGACGCGCATCGTCACCTCGTCCTTCGCCAGTCTCCGCTTATTCCGCAGCTCCTGGTGTGAGTTACAAATATGAGCAACGGCACCGGTATCAAATACCCAGGAGTTACTACGAGTACTGGTAAGGTACACATCAATTACATGTATATCAAATATACCTTTAGTGTTCCCGGCCTTCTTATCTGCTAAGTATTTGGGGCAGTTCCGCTTCCAGTGACCCTTCTCCTTGCAATAAAAGCACTCAGTCTCAGGCTTGGGTCCATTCCTTGACTTCTTCCCGATAACTGGCTTACCGGGCGCGGCAACCTCCTTGCCGTCCTTCTTGAAGTTCTTCTTTCCCTTGCCCTTCTTGAACTTAGTGGTCTTATTGACCATCAACACTTGATGTTCTTTCTTGATCTCAACCTCTGCTGACTTTAGCATTGAAAATACTTCAGGAATGGTCTTCACCATCCCCTGCATATTGTAGTTCATCACAAAGCTCTTGTAGCTTGGTGGGAGTGACTGAAGGATTCTGTCAATGACCGCCTCGTCTGGGAGGATAATGTCCAGCTGGGACAGGTGGTTGTGCAACCCAGACATTTTGAGTATGTGCTCACTGACAGAACTATTTTCCTCCATCTTACAACTATAGAACTTGTCGGAGACGTCATATCTCTCGACCCGGGCATGAGCTTGGAAAACTAGTTTCAGCTCCTCGAACATCTCATATGCTCCGTGTTGCTCAAAACGCTTTTGGAGCCCTGGTTCTAAGCTGTAAAGCATGCCGCACTGAACGAGGGAGTAATCATCAGCACATGTCTGCCAAACGTTCATAACGTCTTGGTTCTGTGGGATGGGTGCTTCACCTAGCGGTTCATCTAGGACATATGCTTTCTTGGCTGCTATGAGGATGATCCTCAGGTTCCGGACCCAGTCCGTATAGTTGCTGCCATCATCTTTCAACTTGGTTTTCTCTAGGAACGCGTTGAAGTTCATGTTGACATGAGCGTTGGCCATTTGATCTACAAGACATATTTTGCAAAGGTTTTAGACTAAGTTCATGATAATTAAGTTCATCTAATCAAATTATTTTAATGAACTCCCACTCAGATTAGACATCCCTCTAGTCATCTAAGTGTTACACGATCCGAGTCGACTAGGCCGTGTCCGATCATCACGTGAGACGGACTAGTCATCGTCGGTGAACATTCTCATGTTGATCGTATCTTCCATCCGACTCGTGTTCGACCTTTCGGTCTCCGTGTTCCGAGGCCATGTCTGTACATGCTAGGCTCGTCAAGTTAACCCTAAGTGTTTTGCATGTGTAAAACTGTCTTACACCCGTTGTATGTGAACGTAAGGATCTATCACACCCGATCATCACGTGGTGCTTCGAAACAATGAACTTTAGCAATGGTGCACAGTTAGGGGAGAACACTTCTTGAAATTTTTGTAAGGGATCATCTTATTTACTACCGTCGTTCTAAGTAAACAAGATGCATAAACATAATAAACATCACATGCAATTATATAGTAGTGACATGATATGGCCAATATCATATAGCTCCATTGATCTCCATCTTCGGGGCTCCATGATCATCTTGTCACCGGCATGACACCATGATCTCCATCATCGTGTCTTCATGAAGTTGTCACGCCAACGACTACTTCTACTTCTATGGCTAACATGTTTAGCAATAAAGTAAAGTAATTTATATGGCGTTCTTCAATGACACGCAGGTCATACAAAAATAAAGACAACTCCTATGGCTCCTTCCGGTTGTCATACTCATCGACATGCAAGTCGTGATTCCTATTACAAGAACATGATCTCATACATCACAATATATCGTTCATCATTCATCAAAACTTCTGGCCATATCACATCACATGACAATTGCTGCAAAAACAAGTTAGACGTCCTCTAATTGTTGTTACATCTTTTACGTGGCTGCAATTAGGTTCTAGCAAGAATGTTTTCTTACCTACGAATAACCACAACGTGATTTTGTCAACTTCTATTTACCCTTCATAAGGACCCTTTTCATCGAATCCGCTCCAACTAAAGTGGGAGAGACAGACACCCGCCAGCCACCTTATGCAACTAGTGCATGTCAGTCGGTGGAACCGGTCTCACGTAAGCGTACGTGTAAGGTTGGTCCGGGCCGCTTCATCCCACAATACCGCTGAAGCAAGATAAGACTAGTAGCGGCAAGCAAGTTGACAAGATCTACGCCCACAACCAAATTGTGTTCTACTCATGCAATAGAGAACTACGCATAGACCTAGCTCATGATGCCACTGTTGGGAAACGTTGCAGAAAATTAAAATTTTTCCTACGGTTTCACCAAGATCCATCTATGAGTTCATCTAAGCAACAAGTCAAGGGAGTGAGTTTGCATCTACATACCACTTGTAGATCGCGTGCGGAAGCGTTCAAGGGAAGGGTGATGATGGAGTCGTACTCACCGTGATTCAGATCACCGATGACCAAGTGCTGAACGGACAGCACCTCCGCGTTCAACACACGTACGGGACGGGAGACGTCTCCTCCTTCTTGATCCAGCAAGGGGGAAGGAGAGGTTGATGATGATCCAGCAGCACGACGGTGTGGTGGTGGATGCAGCAGAACTCCGGTAGGGCTTCGCCAAGCTGCTGCGGGAGGAGGACGAGGTGTAGCAGGGGGAGGGAGGCGTCAATGCATAGGGTGCGGCTGCCCTCCCCCTTGCCCTCCTTTATATAGGCCCCTAGGGAGGCGCCGGCCCTGGGAGAACCAATCTCCCAAGGGGGCGGCGGCCAGGGGGGTGGAGTGCCCCCCAAGGCATGTGGTGCGCCCCCCCACCCTAGGGTTTCAACCCTAGGCGCAGGGGGTGGGCCTAGGGGGGCGCACCAGCCCACTATGGGCTGGTTCCCCTCTCACTTCAGCCCATGGGGCCCTCCGGGATGGGTGGCCCCACCCGGTGGACCCCCGGGACCCTTCCGGTGGTCCCGGTACAATACCGGGTGACCCCGAAACTTTCCCGATGGCCGAAATACCACTTCCTATATATAATTCTTTACCTCCGGACCATTTCGAAACTCCTCGTGACGTCCGGGATCTCATCCGGGACTCCGAACAACATTCGGTATACTGCATACTCATATTCATACAACCCTAGCGTCACTGAACCTTAAGTGTGTAGACCCTACGGGTTCGGGAGACATGCAGACATGACCGAGACGACTCTCCGATCAATAACCAACAACAGGATCTGGATACCCATGTTGGCTCCCACATGCTCCTCGATGATGTCATCGGATGAACCACGATATCGAGGATTCGATCAAACCCCGTATACAATTCCCTTTGTCAATCGGTACGTTACTTGCCCGAGACTCGATCGTCGGTATCCCAATACCTCGTTCAGTCTCGTTACCGGCAAGTCACTTTACTCGTACCGTAATGCATGATCCCGTGACTAACCACTTAGTCAATTTGAGCTCATTATGATGATGCATTACCGAGTGGGCCCAGAGATACCTCTCCGTCATACGGAGTGACAAATCCCAGTCTCGATCCGTGTCAACCCAACAGACACTTTCGGAGATACCTGTAGTGCACCTTTATAGTCACCCAGTTACGTTGTGACGTTTGGTACACCCAAAGAACTCTTACGGTATCCGAGAGTTACACGATCTCATGGTCTAAGGAAGAGATACTTGACATTGAAAAAGCTCTAGCAAACGAACTACACGATCTTGTGCTATGCTTAGGATTGGGTCTTGTCCATCACATCATTCTCCCAATGATGTGATCCCATTATCAATGACATCCAATGTCCATAGCCAGGAAACCATGACTATCAGTTGATCAATGAGCTAGTCAACTAGAGGCTTACTAGGGACATATTATGGTCTATGTATTCACACGTGTATTACGATTTCCGGATAATACAGTTATAGCATGAATAAAAGAAAATCATCATGAACAAAGAAATATAATAATAACACTTTTATTATTGCCTCTAGGGCATATTTCCAACACTACGCGCATGCTCCTAGGGGGATAGATTGGTAGGAAAAGACCATCGCTCGTCCCCGACCACCACTCATAAGGAAGACAATCAATGAATAAATCATGCTCCAACTTCATCACATAAAGGTTCACCATATGTGCATGCTACGGGAATCACAAACTTTAACACAAGTATCTCTTAAATTCACAATTACTCTACCAGCATGACTCTAATATTACCATCTTCATATCTCAAAACAATCATAAAGAATCAAACTTCTCATAGTATTCAATGCACTTCATATGAAAGTTTTTATTATACCCATCTTGGATGCCCATCATATTAGGACTAATTTTATAACCAAAGCAAATTACCATGATGTTCTAAAAGACTCTCAAAATAGTATAAGTTAATCATGAGATTTCAACAATTTCTATAAAATAAAGCCACCGTCGTGCTCTAAAAAAGATATAAGTGAAGCACTAGAGCAATATTACCTAGCTCAAAAGATATAAGTGAAGCACATAGAGTATTCTAATAAATCATGATTCATGTGTGTGTCTCCCAAAAGGTGTGAACAACAAGGATGATTGTGGTAATATAAAAATCAAAGACTCAAATCATACAATACGCTCCAAGCAAAACACATATCATGTGGTGAATAAAAATATAGCCTCAAGTAAAGTTACCGATAGACGAAGACGAAAGAGGGGATGCCTTCCGGGGCATCCCCAAGCTTAGGCTTTTGGTTGTCCTTTAATTTTACCTTGGGGTTCCTTGGGAATCCCCAAGCTTAGGCTCTTTCCACTCCTTATTCCAAACTCCATCAAATCCTTACCCAAAACTTGAAAAGTTCACAACACAAAACTTTAACAAAAAATCTCATGAGCTCCGTTAGTATAAGAAAATAAATCACCACTTTAAGGTAATGTTGTGAACTCATTCATTATTTATGTTTGTGTAAAATTTACCATATTCCAACTTCTCTATGGTTCATACTCCCCGATACTACTCATAGATTCATCAAAATAAGCAAACAACATGCGAAAAATAGAATCTGTCAAAAACACAATAGTGTGTAGTAATCTGTAACTTTCAAATACTTCTGTGACTCCAAAAATTCTGAAATAAATTGGTGGACGTGAGGAATTTGTCTATTAATCTTCTGAAAAATAATCAACTGAAAATTACTCTTCTATAAAAAAAATGACAACTAATGTCGTGAGTGCAAAGTTTCTGTTTTTTACAGCAAGATCGCATTAACTTTCACCCAAGTCGTCCCAAAGGTTCTACTTGGCACAAACACGAATTAAAACATAACACCACATCTAACCAGAGACTAGATGAATTATTTATTACTAAACAGGAGCAAAAAGTAAAGAACAAATAAAATTAGGTTGCCTCCCAACAAGCGCTATCGTTTAACGCCCCTAGCTAGGCATTGAGATTTCAATGATGCTCACATGAAAGACAATAGCAAAGAGAGCATCATGAAACACGTGACAAACACATCTAAGTATAACATACTTCCTATGCATAGGCATCTTATAGGCAAACAAATTATCATAGCAAGCAAAAACTAGCATATGCAAGGAAGCGGAAAGAAACAATACCAATCTCAACATAACAAGAGGTAATTTAGTAACATGAAAATTTCTACAACCATATTTTCCTCTCTCACAATAATTACATGTGGGATAATAAGCAAATTCAACAAAATAGCTATCACATAAAATATTTTCAAAACGATCCACATGCATGCGAAGTTAACACTCTTCCAAAATAGTGGGATTAACATTAACTAAAGTCATGACCTCTCCAAACCCACTTTTATCAAAAAATTCATAAGATTGAACATTCTCTAAATATATGGGATCTAAAGTTGACACTCTTCCAAACCCACTTTCAATAATATTGTGAACACTATTATCAATCTCATATTCATCACGGGGCTTTAATAAATTTTCAAGATCATAAGAAATATCACCCCAATCATAATCATTGCAACAAATAGTAGTCATAGAAAAACTAGCATCCCCAAGCTTGAGGTTTTGCATATCATTAACACAATTGTCATTAAGAGAATTTATAATAACATCATTGCAATCATGCTTTTCATCGAAGGAACTATCAAGTATGGGTGTAATAGCAACAATCTCATGTTTAACATAAGGAACTATAGCAAATTCATCTTCATAAATATTGGCATCATGGCCACAAGAATAGCAAGCATCATGTTCATCAAGGGATATTTCAATCAAATCATCAGAATCATAATTATCTATAGATTCATGCATATCATTATTTTCTTCCAAAGCAACGGTCATTCTTTTAATAAATTCTTTGACATAGACATTATGAGCATAGTTTTCATAGCAATATTTAAGTATGTCAGAATTTTTAGATTTGTAGAGAGTAATATCATACTTTTCAACCAAAGAAGCAACTTCATAAGCACCCTTCAAAGCAACAAGTTCTTCAATTTGTTCGATATCATAGTAACTATAAACACCCTTTGCGTACGAAGATAAGATTTCATTATCATTAAACTCACATAGGTAGGGAATGTGTTTTTTAGGGTTCTTAGAGCAATAAGTAAAATCATAAATTTCAAAAAGATTCCAAGCATAACACAACAATCTGTTTATTTGATCCCATAAGAGTCTCCCTTTTTCAGACAAATGGTGATGCACAAAATGAGCATGCTCATCTAAAGATTTTCCCTCAACTAAACTAGTTGAAGTTTCAGCATGAGCACATAAGGATCGAAGATGATCCAAGTAGAACACTTTAAGTGGATCCATATCAATAGATTTTTAGCAAGCAAAGATGCAAGCAAATAGAAGGCACATGGAAACACAAAAAAGACATACGGGAAGAAGGCGAAGAAAAGGCAAAGGTTTTTGAAAATCGTTTTAGAAGTGGGGGAGAGGAAAACAAGAGGCAAATGGTGAATAATGTAATGCAAGGGAGAAGAGTTTATGATGGGTGTCGGAGTCAAAACCGGCGAATCTCGGGTAGGGGGTCCCGATCTGTGCGTCTTAGGCTGATGGTAACAGGAAGCAAGGGACAAAATGTTTACCCAGGTTCGGGCCCTCTCGATGGAGGTAAAACCCTACTTCCTGCTTGATTAATATTGAAGATATGTGTAGAGAGTAGATCTACAACGAGATCGTAGAGGCTAAACCCTAAGAGCTAGCCTATGATGGTATGATTGTAATTGTGATCGGCCTTCTAAGGACCATCCTCTCCGGTTTATATAGACACGAAGAGGGCTAGGGTTTACATGGAGTCGGTTACAAGGAAGGAAATATAATATCCGGATCGCCAAGCTTGTCTTCCACGCAAAGAAGAGTCCCATCCGGACATGGGCCGAAGTCTTGAGTCTTGTATCTTCATGCTTCAATAGTCCGGACGATGTATACAGTCCGGCTATCCGAATACCCCCTAATCCAGGACTCCCTCAATAGCCCCTGAACCAGGCTTCAATGACGATGAGTCTGGCACGCAGTCTTGTCTTCTGCATTACAAGGCGGGTTCCTCCTTCCGAATACTCCAAGGTTATTATCGAGCACGTAGGCCATGTCCGGATATGCAAAATGATCTTCACATACCACCGTAGAGAGAATGATACTTCAGCTGACAACTTTTTAGACGATGTGATATGTCATTACGGTCAGGTCATTATTCGAACCATTTTTCCACAACCAGCCACAACGCGTATTGCGAGGCGGTTTCCTTGACATGTCTTATCGAAGCAGAGCTCGTGTCCCCTTATCATGGGATTCTCATCAATACGGGTATGGGTAATCCCCCGTGCCATCAATTGTGGCGCTTGGGAAGTAAGCGATTCTCAATGGGCTAGTGGGGAGTGATGTAGGGCGGAACCCTAGGGGCCGATCTTTCACATTTGGAGTGGATCCTACGGGGAAACACGAAGAACGCGCGGAAGAACACAAAGGAAATCACGGGGAGGAACAAGAGAAACACTCAACCGACAAGTAATCAATTACATGAGTGCTAGATCACCGAACACATAAGGTAACACATGATCCAAAATCAACAAAGGAAGGATACAAAGGGATCCGTTCTTCTCCGTGAGGAGGTCTTGAATCCACGAGGGGATCTTCCCGTAGAGGGGTCTTGAATCCACGTGGATCTTCTCCGAGGAGGCCGCAGTCTCTCACGAGGAGGAGATCCGATGGATGAGCGAGGCTCTATCTCACAAATGAGCTAAATCAACGCTAACCCTAAAACATACAGGATGAAGGAGTATATATAGTCAAAGGGGCGAAGGGATACATGGGTCACGGCCCAAAGGAGCTGCGCGCAGGCAGAGGGGGCCGGATGTCCGGGCGTTGGGCCGGATGTCCGGTGGCTCGTGAGGTGCCGGATGTCCAGGCGGGAGGGGCTGGATGTCCGGTGCTTCCGGAGGGGCCGGATGTTCGGGCTGTCGGGGTGGCCTTATGAGCATTCGGGACGCCTGGGCCGGATATCTGGGCGCGAGGCCGGATTTCCGGTGGATGGCCGGATGTCCGGGCTGGACGCCGGATGTCTGGTCGCTGTAGGTTCTTCTGCAGAGGGGTGGCCGTGTAGATCTCAAGGGGTTGGATGTCCGGTGCCTGGAGGCTTCTTTTGCCTTCTTCCATTGGTTCTTTTCTTCCGTTGACTTGGGGTCTTGTCCATCTTCATGTGCATCCTCGGGAGGGTCCTCTTGGTACCTAATCATGCACAACATTCTGGATTGAGGTAGTAGCCATGTCTCGAGAGGGTCATATGATATATCACTAAGGAGAGAAGTCACCTCGGTCTCGAGAGCTCGAGCTCGTGCTCTAGTCATGGGTCCTCTTAGTGCTTGGTGAGACGACGGAAGGTCCATGGGGATGACCGAAGGATGCTCCGCATCCTCTCCCCCCCTTGTGAAAGATCCGACCTCGGATCGAAATCCTCATCACCATGGTACGGGGAGAGATCGGAGACATTGAAGATGTCGCTCACGTTGTACTTGTCGCGTGGGAGATCGATCTTGTAAGCGTTGTTGTTGTAGCGTGCTAGCACCTTGAAGGGTCCGTCGGCTCGAGGGAGAAGCTTGGACTTGCGTTCATTGGGGAAGCAGTCCTTGCAAAGGTGTAGCCACACGAGGTCTCCAATGTTGAATATCATGGGATGCTTGTTGACATTGAGCTTGGTCGCTAGTCGTTGTACTTGGCGCTCGATGGTGTGCCTTGTATCTTCATGCATCTTCTTGATGTAGCTTGCACGGGCGCTTGCGTCGAGGTTGGTGCGCTCTTGTAGAGGAAGAGGTAGAATGTCCAATGGGGACAACGGGTTGAAGCGGTAGATGACATCAAAGGGGGACTTTCCGGTCGTCGAATGTCGTGCACGGTTGTAGGCGTACTCAGCGATTGGTAGACACGCCTCCCACTCCTTGATGTTCTTGTTGATCAACACGAGAAGTAGAGTGGAGAGTGTACGGTTCGTCACCTCCGTTTGGCCGTCGGTTTGAGGATGGTATGCCGAGGAGAACAATAGCTTGATTCCGAGCTTGGCGCATAGGGTCTTCCAAAAGTAACTCAAGAACTTGACGTCGCGGTCCGAGACAATCGTCTTTGGCACTCCATGAAGTCACAAGATTTCCCTACAAAAGAGATTTGCAATATGTGAAGCATCGTCTATCTTGTTGCAAGGAATGAAATGTGCCATCTTAGAAAATTGGTCCACAACAACAAAGACGGAATCCTTGCCATTTTGAGTTCTAGGCAAACCAAGTACAAAATCCATGCTAATGTCTTCCCAAGGTTGATAAGGAATAGGAAGGGGCATGTAAAGACCATGGGATTGAGCTTTAGACTTAGCTTTGCGACATGTAGAGCAACGGTTGGTGAAGCGTGAGACATCACGGAACATCTTGGGCAAAAAGTAGTTCTTGGAGAGCGTGGCGAATGTCTTGTCGTGTCCAAAGTGTCCCATGAGTCCGCCTCCATGAGCCTCTTGCAAAAGGAGCAAACGAAGAGAAGACCCAGGAATGCAAAGTTTGTTAGCTCTCATAAGATAATCATCCTTTATGTAGTATCGTTCCCAAGACGTGTGTGTCAAACACTTAGCATAAGGAGTAGCAAAAGAAGGATCATGCTCATACAAGTCTTTTATATGCTCAAAACCAATAACATTCAACTCAAGTTGAGTGACAAGTGTGCATATGCGTGAAAGTGCATCTGCAACTACATTTTGCTTACCCTTAATGTACTTGATCACATAGGGAAAAGATTCAGTAAATTCACTCCATTTGGCATGACGCTTGTTGAACTTAGTTTGACCTTTTAAGTACTTAAGTGTTTCATGATCGGTATGGATGACAAACTCATGAGGTCTAAGGTAATGTTCCCAAACATGTAGCACATGCACTAAAGCATATAATTCTTTGTCATAGATGGGATAGTTAAGTTGAGCACCGGAGAAATTTTCACTAAAATAAGCAATGGCTCGTTTTTCTTGCAGGAAAACTCCGCCAATTCCGGTACCACTAGCATCACAATGAACCTCAAAAGTTTTCTCAAAGTTGGGCAAAGCGAGAATCAGAGCATGAGTAAGTAAAGATTTGAGCTCATCAAAAGCGGTGGATTGCAAAGATCCCCAAACAAAAGGAGCATTCTTCTTACTCAAGGCATGCAAAGGAGCGGCAATTGGGCTAAAGTTTTTCACAAAGCGGCGATAAAAACCTACAAGACCAAGAAAACTATGCACTTGTTGCGAATTGGTGGGTTGGGGCCAAGTTTTAATTGCCTCAATCTTAGTTTCGTCAACATGGACACCTTTGGAAGAGACAACAAAACCCAAACGTGCATTTTTCAAGTTTGCATAAAGACGTTCCTTGCGAAGGGTTTGCAAAACAGATTTAACATGATTAATATGCTCTTTCATGGTTTTGCTAAACACAAGAATATCATCAAAGTAAACCACAACAAAGACTCCAATGTAAGGTCGAAGCACATGATGCATAAGACACACGAAAGTACCAGGAGCTTCCGATAAACCCATAGGCATTACTAACCATTCATATAAGCCAAATTTTGTTTTGAAAGTAGTTTTCCATTCATCACCCTCTTGTATGCGGATTTGATAATAGCCACTTTTAAGATCAATTTTTTGAGAAAAAGTTGGCTCCGCTAAGCTCATCAAGCATATCATCTAAGCGAGGAATGGGATGCCTATAGTGAACGGTAATAGCATTTATAGGTCTATAATCGGAACACAAGCGGAAACTTCCATCGGGCTTAGGCACAAGTATAATGGGAATGGCACAAGGGCTTAAGCTTTCACGTACATGACCGTTGTCGATGAGTTGTTGTACTTGCCGTTGAATCTCCTTAGTTTCTTCAGGATTGACATGATATGGAGCTTTGTTTGGAAGTGGCGCTCCGGGGATGAGGTCGATTCGATGCTCAATGCCTCGTAGTGGAGGTAGACCCGGAGGTAGCTCATCGGGGAAAACATCTTGGAATTCCTGCAAAAGAGATTGAAACGCTAAAGGTAGCTTGTGAGAGGTGTTAGTTTTTTTTTCTCCATCCTTGCACACAAGGACAAAGTGCATAACACTTGATGGGTTCTCACACACTTCTCTCATCTCACTTTTTGTGGCAAATAGGACTAGGTTTTTCTCTATAGGCGAAGAGTCGCTCAAGTTTGGCTTGTGGCTCTCACTCACTTTTAGGTGGGTCACCTTTTCACTCTTCTCTCCATGATGGGTGGCTTGCTTGTCGGCTATCACTTGACTAGGAGACATAGGTCATAGCACATATTCCTTCCATTTTATCTTGAAGCTATAGTGATTTGTACGTCCGTTGTGGATGACACCACGGTCGAATTGCCATGGCCTACCTAGAAGGAGGTGGCAAACGGACATTGGGACCACATCACAATCCAAAGTGTCTTCATATGCACCAATTTTGAAGGAGACTTGGACCGTATGCTCAACTCGTATAGTGTCGGAGTCACTTAGCCATTGAACTTTGTAGGGGTGCGGGTGCTTCCTCTTGACCAATTAAAGCTTGGAGCATAGTTCTTCACTTGCCAAGTTGTGACAACTACCTCCATTGATGATGACCTTGACGGATCTTCCATTGATGCTGGACTTTGTGTGGAAGATGTGGCATCCTTGGTCTTCTTCTTGTTGATGTTGAAGAGTCAAGACCTTGGAGACAACGAGAGCGGGGCTCGAATCCTCATCACAAAAGACTTGATCATCTTCATCCTCGTTCATGCGCCGGTGCATGGCCACTTGCTCAAGGGCTTCCATCTCCTCTTCACTCATGGAGTCATATGTGCCATCGTCATTGAGGATCATGGTGCGCTTGTTCATGCATTCGAAGGACTTGTGGCCTCGGCCGCCGCAAGTGAAACACTTGAAGGAGCTTGTTTTGATGGTCTCATCGGTCAGAGTAGATGATGAAGCACGCGGCTTGAAGTTGCTTGTAGTGGGAGGAAGACGACTTGAACTTGCCGATGTTTTCTTGTAACTTGACTTGTCGTCGTTGCTTGGAGAAGGCTTGGTTGATGTAGATGTTGGAGGAGTCGTTGAAGCTTGGTTGTTGGAGAAGCCGTAGGTCTTGGATGAGTACTTGGTGTACTTGAAGTCATCTTGCACTTGATGTTCGGCCTTGGTAGCTTGATGTACGAGCTCAATGTGGTTGGAGTATGCTTGGAAGTCGGCAATCTTCTTGATGGGATGATTGAGTCCATTCAAGAAACGTGCCATTGTTTACTCATCATCTTCCGTGACATTGGCTCGGATCATGGCTATCTCCATTTCCTTGTAGTATTCTTCAACACTCTTTGTTCCTTGCTTGAGGAGTTGTAGCTTCTTGAAGAGATCGCGGTTGTAGTAGGTTGGCACAAAGCGTGCTCGCATGACATCCTTCATTTGAGCCCAAGTGGTGATTGGAGGTTCACCTCTTGCTTGACGGCGTTCAAGGACTTGTTCCCACCATATGAGTACATAGTCTTGGAAATCAAGTGATGCCATAGCGATCTTCTTCTCTTCCTCATAGTTATGCAAACGAAAATTTTTGTCGACCTTCAATGCCCATGAGAGGTACTCTTCGGGATCATTACTTCCATTGAACTTGGGCATTGTGAACTTGAGCTTGCCATAACGTTGCTCTTCATTGTGTTGTTGGCGATGGTGATGAGGACGTCCTTGACGTGGAGGATAGTCATCCTCATGTTTCTCTTGACGCGGAGGAATTTCATGATCAACTTGCTCTTGTTGAACTTGAGGTTGAAGTGGGGCTTGACGAGCTTGTGGAGGAGCTTGAGAAACTTGACGTTGTACTCGCGGTTGGTAGTTCCTCTCTTGGATTTCTTCTTGAAGGGATTCCTCTTGATTGCGCCGTTCACAATTGCGGTTGGCGATGGCTCGACTTGATTCTTGAAGGGCATGTTGCGCCTCAAGAGCTTGCGCTTCACGCTGTTGTTGTTGAAGACGTTGAGCCTCGGCGTCTTGTTCCTCTTGGTGTAGACGCGCTCGTTCTTCCTCTTAGCGTCGTAGTCATTGTCGTTCTTGAGCTTGAGCGAAAGCAACTTGGTGTGGTGGAGGATGAGGTAGATGCTCGTCGACTTGCTCTTGTGAATGCTTTTCATGTAGCGGATTGTGAGCTGCATGGCGGTCTTGATGTGCGGCTCATCGAAGAGTGTTCGATGACGGTGTACTTGAGTCGGAGAAGGTGTCATCGGTGTGTCGACTCGAGCGGCTCCGTCTTGAAGATGAAGAAGTGGAAGGATGGCGGTTCCTCATCAAAGCGCGGATCTCGTCCATTCTTGCATCATTTTCTTGTTTGTGAGCATCGAACTTGGTGTCGAAGTAGTCTCTTGTACGTTGTTTGGAGAGTCGCAAGTCGGTGGCAAGGTTGTCGATGCGGTTGATCATTGCTTGTTGCTCTTGGTGCAACGCCCTTTGAGCACCAAAGAGGTGGCTCTTGGTGACGAATGATGACATGTCGTCGCCGTTCTCGATGAGTGGTGGATTGGTAGAAGAACTTGGCCTGTCCATCATTCCAAGCAAAATGTAAGTGGTAGACGGAGAAGAACGTATACCAAATGTACCTTGACCGATGTTGAAGATGAATCAAGTTCACTCAAATGCGGACAATGAAAGCACTTTTGGTACAATTCTTGTCGGTTCTCACACCTACACAAGTAAAAGCTTATGGTGGAGCTTGGTTAGGATGGTGGCACAAAATTTGATGCAATTGTAAGTGAGCTTCAATAATGTTGGAAAAGATTCACAAATTCGCAAATGCAACAAGTAGACCAAGCAATTTGTTGTACACGGAAACACACACGCAAATAGATAAGTGGGATTGTGCAAACCAAAAGTGAGCCAAAATGTGGAAACCACGAAAATGCTCTTGTTGCACAATACTAGAGAGACGCTAGCACGATTTCACAATAGGCGGATATGTAAACTTGTGCACAACCTACTAGGCAAAAATGCAACGATCTCTATCCCAAGTATGCTATATGTTTGGTGTCTCGGTGCTATGATCCAAGATGATCGGATATGACAATCTTAATATATTATGATGCTATGGTTCTTGCTTATAAGCTCTTTGCTTATCTTTCCTCTTTTCTTAAAAGCTTGGGTGGCTCTTTCACTTTTGAGCTCTTTTCTTATGCAAAACTTCACGAACCAAGATAGCAATTGTGTATGCGATGACAACTTTGTGACACAAGAGATGATAACAAGATATGTGCACCAATATGAGATGGTATGTATGATATGGAGTATGATCACTAAAGTGCACAAGTCACATTGCCAGCAATACTCAATGGCTAGTCTCGATGGGTAAGCAACGCAAAAGATGGGCTATGATGGCTATCAATGCAATTGCAAGGTATGACAAAGATGCCGTCGAGGTTACCGTCCTTGGCGATGATGAGTAGTCGATGGAGATGAGCGGTGGTGATGTTGAAGTCGAACCGTACCTAGATAGCCGAAACACAAAAGGACACGGGAACCACAACCCAAACTCTCAAAGACCAAAACGTTTCAAAATCGACGTAGGAGGTAGTGGTGATCGGTGGTGGTGTTTGTGGAAAGTGGTATGGGTATGCGCAAGTAGGTGTGGGCACGAGGCAAAATTGGGCGAAGATATGGTGGATGGAGGCGCGGGGGTGGAGTTGCTGCTGCTAGGGGCCAGATGTCTGGGCCAGACGCCGGATGTCCGGTGGACTCGGCGGATGTCTGGGCTCCTTGATCGGGGACGAACACGATGAACTCCGCGGGAAAAATCACAACTCCAGGGCCAAATTCGGACAAATTGGTGGATGGAAAAGGGTGGGGAGGGTGGGGAAGGCTAGATCCACACGCAACAACACAAATCCATGGATCAAATCCAACAAAATATCAACTCACCAACAAATCACAAAAAAATGGGGCTATTTTTGGTGGGGAATTTTCGGATTTAGGACGAAAACAACAAAATCAAGCTAGAAAACACGGGGTAGGGGCTCCAAAAACGTGATCAACGTGGCTCATGATACCAAGATGGTGTAGGGCGGAACCCTAGGGGCCGATGTTTCACGTTTGGAGTGGATCCTACGGGGAAACACGAAGACTGCACGGAAGAACACAAAGG